>NC_012875.2:39560728-39807483 GCF_000003195.3 Sorghum bicolor
CGATACAAATGATCATCGTTGTTTGAAATAAGAGTTTCGTTGCCGTTGAAGTGAAACTCGCCGTTTGGATTGATCACTTGCTCGCGGAGAAATCCTGCTATCGTCTCTTGGATAGCTTTGATTCGGTCTTTTTGTATGACCTTTTCCCTCAACCATTCCGTCTTTAATTTGAAATAAATAAAAAAGGTATTAGTTATCTAAATTATTCAATATAATTCAGGAGATAATGAAAAGAGACATGTAACGTAGTTTGATCATCTCTGTGGGTGTTTGATTGACTTGTGCCATCATGAATTTGCACACGTAATATGCACATAGATTGTTCCCCCTTCTTGTCTTAAACACCACTGTACGATATATATATAAAATATTCACGACCACGATAATAAGAAGGCTAAAAGTTAGCGAAAGTTTGCTAGCTAGTAGAACTTACTTGGATGTATTATGTTAAGCGGCGCTTTACATCCACTAAGATGTTCACGGTCAATGAATCTTTCCCAAACCCTACACACAGCCATTGTGATCGTGAACTAATAATTACAGAGTCATTTTATGATGTTCTTCTAGCTGAGATCGACATTACGTACCTTTGAATAATGTTTACCATTTGTTGATAATTTTCTTGTGGTTTTCTCATTGAGTCAAAGATTATCAACCGGTTCTTGGGAATTTCAATGAACATGAGTATCCAGTGAAAGCTGTTTACACATATATATAGTCAGGCCTATATATAACTATATAAAACTTGTCTCGAGTAATAATTATTAAAATAAAATATGCATGCACTTAATCACTATATAACTCACTCGAAGTTGAAGGGGAAGAGTATTTTTTGTTTTTCTTTTTGGTTCACAAAGAACCTCATAAGATTGGTGCAGACTTCTGTCTCATGAGCTACTGTCCACACTGCCTGCGGAGCTTTGAAAACAATATAAGGGTCAACGAACCCAATATTATTGTCATTTCTGATTCTGAGCTCTCTCATTTGGTGCCTGCATATATACATACAAATCCTAAGTGTGTAAAGATTATATACATGTAATTAAAAAAGTTAGAAGTATAATAAAAAGAAAAAAAATACTTACATACAAAAGCAGCTGACAAGAGATTTGTCGAGAACATCGAAGTGACATAATTGGTGCAATTCTTCGAAATGCACGTATATGAGGTCATCTCTCCGGAAGTAGTGATGTTGTCTAATACGAACAGAAATCCAATTCTCTCCCCTTTTAGACGCCTCAATGCACCATTTGTTTATTGCAAACATTTGTGTGCCGAGCTCGTGTAAACGCTGAGGGTCGAATAGACTCCTGCCCGGTTCATATCTTACCCTCCATTGATCAACTACCTCGGCTTTTTCAAATGTTTGGCATCCAAGAATGGCGGCAATTTCTTCCATATTTAAACCGCTCTGTCCAAAGTAATGCTCAAGCGAGTCTAGCTCAGACAACGCTAAGGATTTCTTTGGCATCAAGTCTTCATTTGAGCCATATTGATTTGGCACAATCAAAGGGGGCACCGGTTTTGATACTTCTCCGAGCTGTGGGTCCCCCTTTCCTACTCTCTTCTTAGGCTGTGAAGACTTGACCAGAGACCGCTCATAGTCCGAAAGTGCTGGCTTTTTCTGAGCTTCGCGTTGCTTCTTTTGCTGGTCCGCCACCTTCTGCCTCAGTTCCGACGGCTTTACATAAAAGTACGGCTTTTCTGGGTTTAGCCGTTTTTTTCTATCCTCCTTCAATTTATCAAAAAATTGTTTCACCTCAGCTTTGGATGCAGCAATTACCTCCTCTTCACTCTTTTTGTAAGATAATTTTTCTGGTGTCTTAGCTCTCTTTGCTGAGGCAGCCTTCTTTGGATGTGGGACCGATGACTTCGGTCGTTCTTGGGCGGACCGCTTCTGACTACCTCGCTTTGGAGGCGAGGGGACTGACCCTGCACTCTTTGGAGAGGGCAGTGCAGGCGGTGGAGGTGGTGGGGCCGATCTTTTCGGTGTTGGAGAACGTGGTGGAGGAGTTGGAGACCTCGGTGGAGGAGGTGGAGACCGTGGTGGAGGCGGTGGCGGGGTCGGTGTGGCCGCCGCAGGTGTTGGAGGAGATCCAGCATTGTCACCGCCCGCAGCACTATGATGCGCTGGGGAGAGAACTGGACTTAGGTTGGAGGAGTCCCTGCAAAGAAAACAATTACAAGTTTTGTGAGCAAACTTTTTTTTAATTTCAATACATAATAAATAATATAAGAAGTAAAATCACACACAAACCTATGTTGAGGAATAATTATGATGCGCTTGTGGCAACAAATAAATGTCTTCTCAGCTTCACCTAATGTCTTCTCTCCGTCTCCCCCTTCTATGTCTAGAGGCACATTTCCACAACCTTTCTCAACCCTATAACCCGAGACGCTAGCATATCCACCAGGTACTGGTCGATTATGGATTCTTGAAGTTCTCGTTCGGTCGATAGGGTTGACAACTGCGATAGCCACCTTTTTTGTTGCATTTCCATCTGGTACATGCAGCTCACAGGTAGTAAAAGCCTCTGTGACATCATCCACGGGGAAGTGTAGCTTCGTGTCATCCTGAATAGTTGGTACTTCCGTGGATGCGCAGCTGCTTTTCAACTGGCCTGGGGGGCTAACGTTGACCTCAGGCTATGATGTACCTTGCCCTTTCGTCATTTGACTAAGTGCTGCTTGCACTTGCCTTTGAATCTCCGCCTGCATCCATTCTTCACGAGCTTTCTCGCGCTCTTCTGACTACAGAACAAAAGCTTCTAGGCGGCGGATCCGCTCTGCCTCCTCATCCTTCTTTCTCTGGCGGCTTCTGTAGGTATCTTGATCGGCTTGGAATGATTGCAGCCACGGAACTGCCCCATAGCCTCTTGTACGCCCACCGTGCTCAGGATTTTCAAGCGCATAGGTGAGTTCATCCTTCTCTCTGTTAGGCCTGAACTCACCAGACTGAACCGCCTCTCGTGCACGGACTAGTCTCTCTGCTGCTCTAGAGATTTCTTGGCCCCAAACTAGCGCCCCGGTGTCTGGGTCTTCTTGGCCCCAAACTAGCGCCCCGGTGTCTGGGTCCACGCTTCCCCCATGACCGTAGAACCAATGCTTGGAGTGCTCGCTCCAATTATTTGCTATTGTCTCGGTGTGACCCCCCTAGCAAGCATCTCTTGTTCCATTCGGTCCCACTTGGGAACAGCACTCTTATAACCACCTGATCTCATATGATGGTGGTATGTCTTTTTACTTGCATTCTCTTTGTTTCTAATGGCTCGTTCCTCGCCCTCTTCTGATGTTTTGTACTGCACAAAGTCATCTCAGAAGGCCCTCAGCTTTACATATTGCTTGAGGTTGAAATTTGGAGTCTCGTTTTTCTTGACATATTTATTGTACAAAGTCTTCTTCCAATTCTGGAAGAGTACTGCCATCTTCTTCATAGTCCAGTCATAAATTCGCACCTTCAACTCTTCGTCGTTGGTGTCGAAGGTGAAAACGTCTAATATACTAACTCCTTGTCATGATCAGAGACAAAACTGATCTCAGGAGCACCTCGCTTCTCTCTCCATTCACGAGCACTGATCGGTATTTGATCTCTCACAAGATATCCACATTGACTAACATATTTATTTGCATGTTCACCAAGTGGTCTGCCTGTAGCTATCTCAAACTCAGAGATTACATAGCGACCCTCCAACGGCTTCTTTGGCCCTCGTGGAGGTACGCTTCTCCCCGTAGAGGTCGATCCAGAAGGCTACACGTAGATATAGAAACAAAAATACTAAATTAATAACCAAATAAGTCTAAAACCTAATGTAAGAGATGCATTAATTATATATGTTTACATTTACATACCTCGCCAGTATTTTCTTCTTGTTGCACGACAAGTTGTTGCTCAGGCGCATTGCCCTCTTGTTACTCAGGGGCATTGCCCTCTTGTTGCTCAGTAGGATTGCCTTGCATGATCTCGTGGTAATCAATAAAGTACTGACTGCCGTCGTCGATCATATTTCGAATGACATCTTCCATATAATCAGGATCATCATGAGCACGGTCAGCCACTTCTATGTCTGCAACCATACATATATATATATTCTATATAAGATAAGAAATACACTAGAATAATATACTAAAAAAATAATACTAACAATAACACTAGAATTCATAATATACTAGAATAATATACTAAACAAATAATACTAGAATAATAGTACAAACAATAACATATACAAAACACTACTAGAATATATATTAGAGACTTATATACTACTACTAGTACTGCTACAAATGAAAGTGTTGGAGTGCTCTAAAAATAATACTAGAATCTTTTAAGCTAAGTAATACACTAGAATAATATAACAAAAAACAATACTAGAATAATATAGTACAAACAATAATATATACAAAACCCTACTAGAATAAATTTGGTGGCTAAACACTACTAGAATATATATTAGAGACTTATATACTACTACTAGTACTACTACAAATGAAAGTGTTGGAGTGCTCTAAAAAAATACTAGAATCTTTTAAGCCAAGTAATACATTAGAATAAAAAACAATACTAGAATAATATAGTACAAACAATAATATATACAAAACCCTACTAGAATAAATTTGGTGGCTAAACACTACTAGAATATATATTACAGACTTATATACTACTACTAGTACTAATACAAATAAAAGTGTTGGAGTGCTCTAAAAATAATACTAGAATCTTTTAAGCCAAGTAATACACTAGAATAATATACTAAAAAACAATACTAGAATAATAGTACAAACAATAATATATACAAAACAATAGAAAATAAAATATGATACAAGAATAATATACAACAAATATATACTAAAAAATACTACTACAAATAATATATTAAAAAAATAATACTATAAAATAATACAAGAATAAAATTAATATATTATAAATATATATTAGCATAGTATAATTTATAACAGGTCAACACTAATACATACATACAAAAAAACTATAATTCATATTATACTAGAATAATATATTAAAAAAATAATACTACAAATCAAAACACCATATATATATACATATATATACAATATACAATATATACTTACATATATATATATATATAATATACATATATATACATATATATAATATACATATATATATATATACACATATATATATATATATGTATATGTATTGATATTTTTGGTCTAGTGTATATAAATATAATAACATTCATTTATTTTTTTAGTATACTTAATTAATCAATATATATGTGGAGAGATGCATGACGTTCTCGATCTATACATAGCACACAGGGAGGAGATCGATGACGACGGTGGCCGGCGCTGGTGGTGTTCCCTCTGGCGGCGGCGCTGATGGAGGCCGCGGCGGCGCTGGAAGAAGGACGCGGCGGCGCTGGGAGTTGAAACAGCGCGACGGCGCGCGGTGAAGACGACGAACGTCGCGGCGCTGGAGACGAAGAAGATGAACTGTTCTAGATCCAAGGCGCCCATAACTTATATAGGGGTGGACCCTTTAGCACTGGTCCATGGCTGGAACCGGTGCTAAAGGGTTTTTAACACCGGCTGGTAACACGAGCCGGTATTAAAGGGTGACCCTTTAGCACCGGCTCGTGTTACTAGCCGGTTCTAAAGAGACCCTTTAGCACCGGTTCCAGCCACGGACCGGTGCTAAAGGGTCCTGAGCGCGCTAGGGCGGGCTCCTGAAATTTTCAGGACCCTTTAGCACCGGTTCCCACTATGGGCCGGTGCTAAAAGCCTTGTTTTTTTAGTTTAGGGTTTTTCAGTTGTTTATATATACAGTTTATATTATAAATTGTATAGTAAATTCAATATTTTGCATAATATTTTTTAAACAGTGACATATATTGTAATTTTTTTAATGTACAAATGAAAATTTTTAACCTTAAATATCTTACTGTATTTTTATAATTTGCAATGATTTTGTAAGAAATGTTTAGTATTTTGTTAATGTAAAAATATATTATTCCAATAAATTTACAAAAACTATATCCAATCAACTGGAAATCTATTTTCACATCATATTGACCTTAAACTTTTTATTTTTGTTATTTATTACTCGGAATGCTAGTAGGGTATTGTTTTCATCAAATAAAAAATCTATTTATCATATAAAAATATATATCTTGATGAACACACCTTTTGACCGAATCCTAGATTGTCCCAAATGGAAAAGTCATGAATACAAAGTTTGTTACACTCATCTAGTTCTACATTTTGTCTAATGGTCAACTTTTCATTTGGAAAAGTTTGAACCATTGAATTTTGAATTTTCATAGAATTCATAGCCACGCAGCGGTTTCGGAACCCTAGATGGTCTCGAATGGAAATGTCATGAATACCAATATTGTTTTACTCATCAAAATCTACATTTCATATACAGACTATTTTTGCATTTGACAACGTTTTGGGAAGGTGTAGTTGAAAATCTACAATTAACACATATAGTTTCATATAGTTTGTGTGAGATTCAAGAATTGGTGGGTATTGTTAACTTAAACTTTCTCAAATGGAAAAGTTGTGTATATAAAAAGTTTAGATCTTGATGATATCTAACAACTAGGTGTTCAAAATTTTTTCATTTTAAGTAATTTAGTTTGTCATTTGACCAAGTTTGACCAAAACCCGTCTTGGATTTTATAGAAATATGATTAGGATTGACTCAAAATTATCCAAATGGAAAAATTGATAATATACAAAATGTAGATCTTGATGATCTCTAACAACTTTGTATTCAAAATTTTTTCATTTGAAGTCATCAAATGGGCCATTTGATCAAGTTTGACCAAAGTCAAAGCATTGGTTTTTACAAAAACACCCTTTGACCGAACCCTAGATTGTCCCAAATGAAAAAGTCATGAATACAAAGTTTGTTACACTCATCAAGTTCTACATTTTGTCTAATGGTCAACTTTTCATTTGGAAAAGTTTGAACCACTGAATTTTGAATTTTCATAGAATTCATAGCCACGCAACGGTTTCGGAACCCTAGATGGTCTCGAATGGAAAAGTCATGAATACAAAGTTTGATACACTCATCAAAATTCACAATTCTCAAATATAGTTTCATACAATTCTCAGAATTCGTACATTTCTCAGAATTCGTACATTTTACAACACATAATATTAAACATGACTTTATGTTAAGCCGACACAACAGTGAACTTTTTCTTGACGTATGACCCTTGGTTATGATCCTGCCGTAACCATGGAGTATCCTCATTGTTTAATAGAATGCTTGGGTCTTTGTTGACTATGAAGGGTGGAATTCGATCATCCCTTTCGTAATCGCCTGACATGTCTGACTTGTCCTCAATTCCGACAATGTTTCTTTTCCCAGAAAGGACAATGTGGCGCTTTTCCTCATTGATGATTGAGTGGTCATCATTTTTTCCTCTCTTTGGTTTCGTAGACATATCTTTGACATAGAACACCTGACTCACGTCTGCAGCAAGGACGAATGGTTCGTCTTTGAACACACTATTGTTAAGGCCCACGGTTGTCATCCCATACTCCTTGTCGACTGTTACCCCACCTCCGGTCATCTTCACCCATTGGCACCGGAACAAAGGAACTTTAAAATTAGCTGCATAGACTAGTTCCCATATTTCTTCTTTGCGTCCATATTATGTTTGTCTATTCCCATTTGGATCCATGGCATCCACGCGTACACCACTATTTTGGTTGGCGCTCCTTTTATCTTGGCCAAATGTGTAAAATGTGTTACCATTTATCTCGTACCCTTTGTACGTGAGGACATGCCATGATGGTTGCCTGGCCAACAAATAAAGCTACTCATCAATGTTTTCATCACCTTGACATTTTTTGCGCAACTGTTGGTATTTCTTAGCGATGCAGCCAATTATCCGCAAGCGCACGGAAGTACCGTTGTAGCACTTCACCCGGTGGTATTCAGGGTATCGAGATTTCACAGGGAACAGAGGTGTTTTGAGACTTAAACTAAGTGTACCCTAGAGTAAAGTGAGAGGGATGACTTAGGTAGTGAAGTTCTCCTAATGGTAGAAGTTTTGTGGAAGCAACGTGCTTTTCTAATCTTACTTCGGGCACCGGAGCGTACCTGGTCTGCCAGGTAATACCGACGTGTAGCTCTACGTCGTATCCGGACGTGGGGGAAACTAAGGACAAACAGGGCTGTCACCACCTCCTGCTGACCCCTCAACCGTGGGATACGAGGCAAACGAGGGTAACCTCTAACGTAGACACCACGTCTACGTTATTAGCTACTACTCTAGCGTTGCGCAGGTCCTCCCGCCTGCCAGCAAGAGTCCCTCTACTAGAGTATCTACCGAGAGATAGACAACGAACCCGCAAGATTATAAGAACACGATAACGATTACTCAATAACTTCTTAGAATAAAAGAAGAATACAACCTTTTCTTACCCCAATATGGTATTCCAGGTTGTAGAGGTACAGCTCGGGAAGCGAGCAGCACTTCGGCCCTTCCGCCCAGTGCAACTAGGGGAACGGACCGGGTGCTTGCTACTTCTCTTACTCTACACTCTAACTCACTCTCCTATTCTATTCCTAACTAGAGGCTAAGGATATGAGTGAAAGCTCTGTCTCTCTACTACTACTCTTGTATCTCTCTTTATTCTTTTGGACTTGAAGCTTGAATGGATTGAATGATGATGAATGAGAGGCCCTCTCCCCCTCCTTATATAGGTGTGGAAGGTCGGTTTGGGAGGGGGTAAACTGCAAAATGCAGCCGGGAACCGCGCTAGGGCTTCGCATGCACCGCCTCTGCAAAAGGTGGTGGGGAGCTGGGCCAGGCCGGGGTCGGCCGACCCTAGGGGGCGGCTGCCCCCTGGCTGGCTCCGTTGGCCCAGGCCCAAAGCCCAGACGATGCTCCTCGGCCTTCTGAGTTTGAATCCAATTGCATTTCGATGCACTTCTGTATTTGAATTAAATGTGCCTTCAATTCTTTGATTTTGGCGGCTCAAACCCTAGTGTCCTGCATACACATGTGTTCACCAAAACTGTGGAATTTGGTTAGCATAAAAAGCCATATTTCTAGTGTTTGGTGATATTTTATAGAGTTTGTATGCATGTTGGCGGTATGAAAAGTGTATTTTAAGAAATGCCAACAAACTCCCCCACACTTAGCCCTTTGCTCGTCCTCGAGTAAAGCTTATGTTTTTGGGCTGAGATGGTTCCACTTCTCCTCATAATGAACCTGCATACAAACTATTCCAAGCCTCACCTGAACTTATGAGCATTCAGAGTGTCTACCAAAACATCTTGAGTAATTGAAAAATGGAACAGTTAGGATTCAAATCTTCTTACTCAACTTTGCTCAAAACTTGGGTTTTTACCTTTTTGAATAAAAATAGTCTTGCTCTTCAGATGATACTCTCAAATCACTCGAGAATGTTTCTGGTTCCTTACCAAGGTAAAAGTACCTCTTGATTTGTCCTACCTCTATAAGCTATATTTGGAGTTTTGGGTATGGACCAAGGAGAATGCATACTTACCTTGTATGTATTGTCGAGTCAAATCTCGGATAAAAGAAGAGAAGTGTCATACCCTTAGATCAAGATGTGCAAGTGTGTGGTATATGGTATAAACAACTCCGTTGGTTGATATGATCTGATCAAGTATTTCTAGACATGGCTATCATAACTCTTTTATTTTCTTGTGAGCCTTCATGTGCTCATCTTTTTTTTGTATACTTAGGACCTTCATGTGTCCTATATATTTTTTTCAGGTGGGTATTTTTATACCCCTAATTCTACGGCGGGCACTTGCCCATTTTTTTTCTTCTCTCTTTTTTTATATATATTTTTTTGCATAGCCCATGTCTTTATCTAAGATGCACTAGAGAGATCATTCTTTAAAACATGGAGTGTTTGTATGGTGGACATGTAAGGCATGTTTTTGCGCACTCCCAGTGTAGAAGCAGCATATATATGTATCTGGAGTGTACGTGATCTTGATCTTGAGAACATGATAAATCTCTTAACAAGGGTCAACAAGACTTCACACAACTCAAAACAAATAAGCAGCTATTTGTAGAATTTTTATCAAGAGTAATAATTTGGCCTTGGTAGGTAATTATCTATCATTGAAGAGCAGACTTTTTGTAATTTTAATTTTATCAAATAAATCCCCAAGTTCATTGCATAAGTGAGAAAGTTTCAAATCATCCTACTATATCGCAAATCGCAATTACTTAGAAGCAATGGGGTCCTTATAAAAAGTTGCTCATAAATGGTAGGCTTTTGGCGAGGAATAAAGAGTATGCATGTTTAATTTCAAAGGAAGAAAGGAAATGGAGTATTCATTTATTTTTTTTATCTTGTTATTTTATTAGCAATATTTTTATCGTATAAATTAGATTTAAATTGTCATAGGAGAAATAAAAATAATTCTGAATTTTTTTTCTATGTAAGATTACCTTGATGGCGATTCCTCCCCCACACTTATTTTTGTACCTGTTCTTTGATTTTTCTCAAGTAGACAAAAATAATAAAAAAACAAGTAGAGACAAAATAATTCGAACAAAGGACTTCTTAATTATTCAATATAAGCCGAGACATTGATTACAAAGTAAATGAAGGAAATCTGAATAAAAGGGAAAATAAATTACTTGGCTAAGCAAAATTAAACTAGATGCGGTTTATGTCTAGAACATGCTCTACACCCGCAGCCCGAGCCACCTTGACAAGCCGGTTGGTTAGACCGAATTGTACAGCGGCTAAGTCGTCCTTAAGCTCTATATATTTCAGGCGGGTGTTAGCTAGTTCGCCTTTAAGCTCTTCCACACACCACGTAGTGACCGCATAGAAGTCCTAAGCGTGGCGATAGTGCGCGCGCTTTTCCGCTTCGACTCATTATCTGAATCGCTAAGAAATCCGTGTGGCTGCCCCCTAAGGATGGGATTTTCGCGCTTGCATTTTGGGACGCGAGGGGCAGCAGAAGGCAGATTAGAGTCACTTGGCAGCCGGTTTGATCGCCCCCCTGTAGCGGGGTTTGCGCGTTTGATACGCAAGGGGGCGGACGAGGTGGTCGCGGCTGTCTTAGGCGCGGGCACAGGTGCGGGTGGCGCGAGCGGCGGCTTACGGATGAGGCCCTTCCCGCATCCTCCACCGGGTTTTCTAATTCCCACCACGGTGTAGGACGGGTCGGAGCGCGCAGTGGATCCCGAAGACAAGAACCTAGAGTCTAAACTGCCTGAAGGCGTTACAACATATGGATCTACAGGCGCCTTCTTCTTGTTCGCTGTCGTCGGCGGCGCATCGTCGCGCGCTGTCTTGTGCACTGCCACCTTCGTGCGAGCCATGGAACGGAGGCTCGTTCCTTCACTCGTGATGCTTGACAGGGGCATGATGGCAAGAGGGTATGTCAGCATCTCTCCTTCTTCCACACCGAACGCCTCCCTCATGTTCGCCTCGGAGAATTCTCCTTCGGCGTCGAAGGATCCTCCCGACTCCACGAACAGCGCTAGCGCGTGGCTGCCCATTCCCTAAGCGCTACTCTTGATAGAGGTGGTTTGTGAAGATGTAAACTTGGAAAGCACTAATGGCTATGGCTTAGACAGGGGTTAGGGGGTGTTTAAATAGGAAGAAGGCCCTCCCTGGCGAGATCACGAGCGACAAATTTGAATTTGCATGCAGATAAGGATAGGGATGACGAAGAGATAGACGCTGGAAAAGATTGGGCCGCAGACGTGTCAGGCCAGGGGCGACCGACCCCTAGGGGCGGCCGACCGCTAGGCACGTCCGTTGGCCCTGAATTTTGGCATGCGCGCTCGTCCCACTTTTCAAATTTTGAATCTGCGTGCGTTTTGCTACGCTTCCTAGGGTTTTATTGAAAGGTAAAAGCTAAAAACTAAAGATCCTTTTTTAGAAATCATATTTTTATTTTTGGTAATTCAAAACTAAGCAGAATTAATTGAAATATTTTATTTATATTATTATTATTATTATATTTTTTTTTACAACTTAAACCCAATTAATCAAATGTATTGTTTCAATTTCCTTTTCAAAATTGGGTTCCAGGAAAACTTTTAAGCGTTGACCATTTACCTTAGTGATATTACCTTTGTCATCTGCTATGGTGATCGCGCCATACTCAGAGGTCTCGATGACGGTGTATGGTCCTTTCCACTTACTCTGAAGTTTTTCCTGCACCGAAAAGTCGTACCTTGGAGTTGAAGAGTAGAACGCGGTCGCCTTTTCTAAACTCCTTGGGTTTGATTCGGTGATCGTGCCATTTCTTTGTTCTTTTCTTGTATATCTTGGCACTGTGGTAAGCTTTTTCTCGCCATTCTTCAAGCTCAGCTATCTGTTTCTGTCGGTTCCTGTCAGCTAGCTTGAAGTCCATATTCTAGTTCTTGATCGCCCAGTAAGCTCGGGGTCCGTAGGTATGCGATGTGTGCAGAGTGTCGGGCTTATTCCCTTGAGGTCTTGCAGGGAATACCCAAAGGCTGTGCTATGTTTTTCTAAGATGACAATGAGTTTGTTCGACTCCTCATCAGATAGCTTATCACTGTTTCTTTGTTGCCATTTAGAAAGACATAACGCAGCCCAGCGGGCAAGGGTTTAAGCTCAACTGGAGGTTTTGGTGGCGTTTCATCCTCGGGGAGTTCTATGGTTTCTCCTAGCTCGTCCTCTTCTCGAATAAAGCTTTCGGCATCTTTATCTAAGGACGATTCGGGTGTTTCAAAAGGTGAAACGGCCATCACCTCCTTGGGCAAAGGTAGGTCGGGTCGAGAGTCGGTCACTGAGTTTTTAGCTCGAGTGATTGGAATGGAAAAAGTGTCTCTTCCCAATTTTACGTTCATTGCCCCTGTAGCTGGCAGTTCATGGGTAAAAAGCTCTATAGGGTGGCCTATAAGGATGTCAAAACTTTTAATGTCAAAGACATAAAAGTCAAGACTCGTTCTGATGTTATCAAGTCGTACATGGGTTTGGTGGAGAATCCCACAACTTTTCAATTCCGTACGCGGGGCTACCCTGAGAGTTTTCTCTTTCGGGGCTAGTGGTTCAGACCCTAGATGGGTGAGCATAAAAGATTTCAACATTAAATTGGCCCCGACAAGTGGATTATACAGTGCTTCTTGCCAGCTACGCCGAATTTTGCACTGAATGGACGAAGATGGAGTATTAATCTAAAGTGGATCAGAAGATAACTCCGTTTTTTTGGTCCATTCCTGACTCATGATAGCTGAGAGTTCATTAATTGAATGTTTTATAAAATCCTCATCTAGCTGATCATTAGCAGTGGCAACTTGCGGCTTTCTTTGACATGAGTACTTCGAGGTGTTTTCGAAATCTTTAAAAAGATATTCCTCGAAGAACGAGAGATCTGAAGGTTGAAAATCTTCCTTCGGGGGTCCCGATATGGTAGGAGATGTCTCTATAGGTGTATTGACAGTGGAGGCTATTGAGACTTCCTCTATTTCAGGTTCGGGCTCTACGCGGAGGGGTTCTCGCGGAGGAGTGTTCTCTAGAATGAGGTCTAGTAAGGCTTCTCCTTCTGCTGTGGTCTTGTGGTTAAACGACCCTCCGACAGCTATGTCTAATTGTAGGGCAGACTCCTTGTGTAGCCCTAGCCAGAAATGTTGTAACAACACGTGGCTAGGGATTGACAGTTCTGGGCCAGAACGGGTAAGAATTAAAAATCTATCCCAGGCTGCACCTATGGTTTCCTTCTCTTGTTGTTGGAAGCTGAGAATCTCTTGTCGTAGGGCAGCGACACAAGATATAGGGAAGAACGTGAGACAAAATCTGTTCCTCAATTCTTCCCAATCTCCTTTCACCTTTCCTACGTTATGGGTGTACCATTGTTTCGCCTTCTCTTCAAGAGAAAAGGGAAACAATTTCCACCTAAGGGTTTCTTGCGACATACCCGAAATTGTCAGGCATGCACAGAGTTGCTCAAACTCCCTTAAATGATGATATGGATTTTCATAATCTACGCCTGAGAAGGTTTGTTCCCGAACCATGGCTATAAAGCCACGACGGAGCTCATAACTTGAAGCTGTGATTGGCTTTGACGATTGTGGTGGTTCTACGAGCTCGCCCTTAGGAGCAGAGAGTTGGTAAAGTGTGTTTGGCTCCATAGTATTTTTTTTATAATTTTTATATATATATTTTTTAGATAAAAATGGGAGATGATACACGGGCAACTAGGTTCGACCCAAAAACGACAACCGTTCCCCGGCAACGGCGCCAGAAATGCTTGTTGGTATTTCTTAGCGATGCAGCCAATTATCCGCAAGCGCACGGAAGTACCGTTGTAGCACTTCACCCGGTGGTATTTAGGGTATCGAGATTTCATAGGGAACGGAGGTGTTTTGAGGCTTAAACTAAGTGTACCCTAGAGTAAAGTGAGAGGGATGACTTAGGTAGTGAGGTTCTCCTAATGGTAGAAGTTTTGTGCAAGGCAACGTGCTTTTCTAATCTTACTTCGGGCACCGGAGCGTACCTGGTCTGCCAGGTAATACCGTCGTGTAGCTCTACGCCATATCCGAACGTGGGGGAAACTAAGGACAAACAGGGCTGTCACCACCTGCTGTCGACCCCTCAACCGTGGGATACGAGGCAAACGAGGGTAACCTCTAACCTAGACACCACGTCTACATTATTAGCTACTACTCTAGCGTTGCGCAGGTCCTCCCGCCAGCCAGCAAGAGTCCCTCTACTAGAGTATCTACCGAGAGATAGACAACGAACCCGCAAGATTATAAGAACACGATAACGATTACTCAATAACTTCTTAGAACAAAAGAAGAATACAACCTTTTCTTACCCCAATATGGTATTCCAGGTTGTAGAGGTACAGCTAGGGAAGCGGGCAACACTTCGGCCCTTCCGTCTAGTGCAACTAGGGGAACGGACCGGGTGCTTGCTACTTCTCTTACTCTACACTCTAACTCACTCTCCTATTATATTCCTAACTAGAGGCTAAGGATATGAGTGGAAGCTCCGCCTCTCTACTACTACTCTTGTATCTCTCTTTATTCTTGTGGACTTGAAGCTTGAATGGATTGAATGATGATGAATGAGAGGCCCTCTCCCCCTCCTTATATAGGTGTGGAAGGTCGGTTTGGGAGAGGGTAAACTGCAAAATGCAGCCGGGAACCGCGCTAGGGCTTCGCATGCACCGCCTCTGCAAAAGGCGATGGGGAGCTGGGCTAGGCCGGGGTCGGCCAACCCTAGGGGGCGGCCGCCCCCTGGCTGGCTCCGTTGGCCCAGGTCCAAAGCCCAGACGATGCTCCTCGGCCTTCTGAGTTTGAATCCAATTGCATTTCGATGCACTTCTGTATTTGAATTAAATGTGCCTTCAATTCTTTGATTTTGGCGGCTCAAACCCTAGTGTCCTGCGTACACATGTGTTCACCAAAACTGTGGAATTTGGTTAGCATAAAAAGCCCTATTTCTAATGTTTGGTGATATTTTATAGAGTTTGTCTGCATGTTGGTGGTATGAAAAGTGTATTTTAAGAAACGCCAACAGCAACCAATCGCCAAAAGTTTCCATGTGCTGACGCATTATCCAAGCTTCATTCTTCCCGGGCCACTGGGACCGTAGGAAATGTTTGTGTACCTCAACATATGGTTCCACCAATGAGGAGTTCTGGTGAACTGTGTAGTGTGCTTTATTGAAGTAATCGTCTCCCGTACCAATATATGTTTTCTTCCCAAGTGTTCCCTTTCCGCTGAGTCTGCCCTCGTGTCGAGATTCAGGAATGCCAATTGGGTCAAGGTCTGGAATAAAGTCAACACAGAACTCTATGACCTCCTCTGTTCCGTAGCCCTTGGCAATGCTTCCTTCTGGCCAGGAACGACTATGGACATATTTCTTTAGGACACCCATGAATCTCTCGAAGGGGAACATGTTGTGTAGGAACACAGGACCGAGAATACGAATCTCTTTGATCAGATGAACTAGGAGGTGTATCATGATATCGAAGAAGGATGGAGGGAACACCAACTCAAAGCTGACGAGACATTGAACGACATCATTTTGCAGAGTAGCTAGTTGCTCTGGATTGATTGCCTTCTGAGAAATTGCATTGAGGAATGCACATAGCTTTACGGTGGCTAGGCGTACGTGTGGAGGTAAAATTCCTCGTAAAACCACTGGCAGCAATTGCGTCATTAGAACGTGACAGTCATGGGACTTCAAGTTCAGGAATTTCTTCTCTGGCACATTAATTATTCCCTTGATATTGGAGGAGAATCCAGATGGGACCTTGATGCTGCTAAGACATTCAAACATGCTTTCCTTCTCTTCTTTGCTCTGAGTGTAGCTAGCAGGGCTTAAGTAATGACGTCCATCATCTGTCTTTTCTGGATGTAGGTTGTCTCGTTCTTTCATGCGCTGCAAGTCTTGTCGTGCTTCAAGTGAATCCTTAGACTTTCTGAAGACACCCATGAATCCGAGCAAGTTCACACAAAGATTCTTTGTCAGATGCATCACTTCGATCGCGTTGCGGACCTCTAGGACATTCCAGTAAGGTAGCTCCCAAAATATGGATTTCTTCTTCCACATGGGTACGTGTCCCTTAGCATCCTTGGGAATAGGTTCGCTGCCTCATCCCTTTCCAAATACCACTTTTATATCCTTGACCATTTCAAGTACATCATCTCCGGTTCGATTGAGAGGTTTGGTCCGGTGGTCTGCCTTGCCTTTAAAATGCTTGCCTTTCTTTCGTACTGGGTGGTTCACAGGAAGAAACCGACGGTGGCCAAGGTACACGATCTTTCGACATTTTTTCAAAAATACACAGTCAAGGTCTTCATAACAATGTGTGCATGCATTATATCCCTTGTTTGACTGGCCTGAAAGATTACTCAAAGTTCGCCAATCATTGATTGTTACAAACAACAATGCTCGCATGTCAAAGTGCTCTTGTTTGTACTCATCCCACACGCGAACTCCTGGTTTGCTCCATAAAAGTTGAAGTTCCTCAACTAATGGCCTTAGGTAGACATCTATGTCATTGCCAGGTTGCTTCGGTCCTTGGATAAGCACCGGCATCATAATAAACTTCCGCTTCATGCATAGCCATGGAGGAAGGTTGTAGATACATAGAGTAACTGGCCAAGTGCTGTGACTACTGCTCTGCTCACCGAAAGGATTCATACCATCTGTACTTAAGGCGAACCACAAGTTTCTAGCATCATCTGCAAAATTTGGGAATTCTTTGTCTATCGCTCTCCACTGGGATCCATCGGCAGGGTGTCTCAGCATATTGTCTATCTTACGGTCTTCTTTATGCCACCACAACAACTTTGCATTGTCCTTATTTCTGAACAGATGTTTTAATCATGGTATTATAGGAGCATACCACATAACCTTGGCAGGAATTTTCTTCCTATGACGTTCTTCACCCTCAACATCGCCAGGATCATCTCGCCTAATCTTATATCGTGATGCCTTACATACTGGACATGCATCCAAATTCTCGTATTCCTCCCCACGGTAGAGGATGCAGTCATTAGGACATGCGTGTATCTTCTGGATTTCTAATCCCAAAGGGCAGACAACCTGTTTTGCTTCATACGTAGTGGTGGGCAATTCGTTGCCTTTCGGAAGCATCTTTTTTAGGATCTTCAATAACTGCCCAAATGTCTTGTCAGATGTACCATTCTTTGCCTTCCATTGCAGCAATTCCAGTGTGGTACCCAGCTTTTTTTACCCCTCTTCAGCGGTGGGATATAGCGATTTCCTGTGGTCCTCTAGCATGCGCTCGAACTTGGCTTTCTCTTTATCACTTTCACATTCTCTTTGTGCATCACGGATGGCATCACCAAAAGCATCATCGCCCCGATCATCTTCTGCCGCTACCTCTTCTTCATTATCTCCCCCCATTGCAACACCATTGAAGCCACCGTACTGAGCAATAATATTGGCATGGTCCAATTCTTCTTCTTCTTCTTCTTCACCTTCATCCATTATAATCCCGCTTTCTCTATGTTTGGTCCAACAAATATAGTTTGATATGAAACCAGACTTTAATAAGTGCGAATGAAGAGTTCTTGAGTTAGAATATTCCGTCAAATTCTTGCACACGGCACATGGACAGCACATGAAACTGTCCCTCTTATTTGTCTCGGCCACACTTAAGAAATAGTGCACGCCATTAATGAACTCTTCGGAGCGCCGATCGGCATTATACATCCAATTACGTGTTACCATCTGCATTAAATATAACATATATATTATGAAAACCATGCACACATATAGTTTCTCATCTTATTGCACAACATGCCTAAGATACATAGTTGATTAATTCAGGAAAGCTTGTCTACAACAAATACAATCGCAAGTAGCACTAAAAAAACCAAAACTAAAATGCACTTAAGCAACATAATTAGTTCGCGTCCGATCCCAACTATAATAGATAGATCATTTGCTTGATCACCATCATTGAACTCCTTTAATCGACTCACTGCCTCACCACCTTCAGCCTCAACCACCTGTGCAAAAGATTTCTTAATGTGTTCAATGTATTCTTCCTCCCAGTACTAACCTGTACATCCGCCGGTACCGTCCCACTGAAATTAAAAGAGAGAATCAAAAGTTTAATTAATATCATTTAAAAAAAAATATGCACATATATAAGTTAATGTCTGGAAATAACTCACATTACGATCCGGACACTTGTAGAATATACGACCCTTGTTTACTCCCTCTTTCGACACTTTGTACTCCATCACAATCTTCTGCCCACACTTGCCACAAGTAATGAGAGGGAGTTCCGGCCGGTATCGCTTTTGAACCCGTTGAGAGACCGAAGACACGGTCACGGTTGCCATCTACTATCCATATTCAATTTTTAAACAATTATAAATTCCACATTTACTAGTAAACATGTATGATTAAAGAAGAACCTAATAATATCCTTTATTTGTCTAGTTACTTCAAGAAATCTTCTAAATTATACAATGAACATTATGTAGTAATAAAAATAAATCAAGTGATATTAACAAACCAATTAATTTGAACTATCCTACTTTCTAAGATCATAAAAAGATACTATAATTTATTCTTGCAAACTACATTAATACTAGGTCAACCATGAAATATGATATATATATATGGATACTAATTCATATGAATGATTCAAAATAACAAAGTGGATTTGAGCTAAAAATGATGAGAACATCACAAGTCGAAAACAACATGAAAAAGACAACAAATGCTGAAGTTAGTCACCTCCAAGCACGAAGAGACGATGACGGAATCGAAGAAGATCAACGATGGGCGTCAGAAATGAAGAACAAATGAAGAACCAGCAAGAAGAAGGTCCAAGAACAACAATGGTGCTCTCGGTTTCAAATGGGCAGAGGGGAGGAGGGGGCGGGCCTATAAACCGGATGTTTATCACCGGTTCAGGGCAAAAACCGGTGCTAAAGGGTCACCCTTTAGCACCGGTCTGTGTACCAAACCGGTGCTAAAGGGTTTGCCTCGGCCCGTGGCACTAGCCGGTGCCAAAGGGGACCCTTTAGCACCGGTTGGTAACACGAACAGGTGCTAAAGGGTCCCTGCCCCGACAACACCCGTCAGTAGCCATTGGGCAGGACCCTTTAGCACCGGTTCGTGTTACGAACCGGTGTTAAAGGGGCCTTTATCCCCGGGCCGCAAAAAGGCCGAGGTTTTTGGCCATTTTGGGCATCGACCAATGCCTCATTCTGTAGTAGTGACTGAGTGCCCGACTCTCGACAAAGAGTAGACACTCAGCAAAGAGGCCCTTTGCCGAGTGTCAGGAGGAGGCACTTGGCAAAGAGGCCCTCTTTACTGAGTGCTAGGGCCGGCACTTGGCAAAATATTTTTTTTGTATTTTTACTCATTTTTTTGTGAGGTCTTCCCACATTATTTGAAACTCCATGTTCAAATTTGGGATAATTTTGACTTTTTTTGCTATATTTTCTTAGTTTTTTTTCCTTTCGTTGAATTTTATGGAATATTTTAAATTTGAACTGTAGGTGCATAGAATAATCTAATTTGGTCGTTCAAAAAATGATATTCATGATATTTGGTGCATATTGAGGCTGTATCCAAAAACTCACATGAAATTTCGAGTATCTTGTTGACGTAACATGACAAAGGTACTTGGGGAAAAAGTGTATTTAAATTTTATAAAATCCGAACCAAGTCCGAAAAGGACGAAACTTGTCGGAGCGTCATAGAGACTATGATAAAAATTGAGAAGGTTTCGAGCAAGTTGCGATGTCGGATGCTTAAAACCCAGACATCTCCACTTGTGATCAATATGCTTTTTCTTGTCGATGCAACATTGATTTTGCACCTCCCAAACGAGGTACGAATGAGGGGACAGTGTAGAACCGTTAGTGCTATCCAATTAAGAGATGTCTAAAGACTGTTCGCCAGAAATATGGAAACAAAGGCAAGATTGAGGCTTCCATAACAGATGCTTTCATTCGTGAGGAGGTGTCAAACTTCACAACATTATACTATAGTGAGAACCTTCCTAGAGTGCATAACCCACCCCATAGTTACAACAAGGACGAAAATGAATTGACCCTCAGCCTATTCAAAGGGCAACGTGGGAGATCAAGTGGAGCGGCCAAAAAGAGGTTGAACAATGCAGAGTTGCACAAGATCATGCTCTACGTGTTGACGAACCTTGATGAAGTCGACAAGTATCAGGGGTAAGTTCTCAACAAACTTGTTACATATACTCCATAAATTTTGTACATCCAACAACCTTGTTGCTTGTCGGTGCAGGGAATTTTTTGATCAACAAACATCATCCAAGGCCACCTTCTAACCATGAACGAGAGACTCTTCTTCAACATGGTTCGCCTAATTTCATTACATGGTTCCAACGAAAGGTACCTTCTGACCCAATTAGCTCGTTCCAAGTTTGGCATTCCTAGTTGTCTAATTTCATTTCTCTCCTGCTTGCAGTGTCAAAGTGATTTTTCCATAAGTGTCGAATTACGACAAGTTGCTAGAGGCTTTGACTATAAGGTCTCATCATTTAATTCTTATGACATGAATGGATATTGCTTTCACACAACAAGCTATGACAAGTGTCAGCTCAATCCAAGGACCACCAATACCGGAGTATTTACGCTCGGAGTAGTTACGCTTGACGCTGAGCAGGAGGACTATTATGGCATAGTTGAAGAAATATATGAACTCAAATTCCATGGTGAAAAAGCACTTAAGCCAGTCATGTTCAAATGTTAGTGGTTTAATCCTGCAGTATCAAAAAATCCCCTAAACTTGGATAGTCGAAACTAGACTAGATTCCTTCTATCCAGGAGATGATATCTATATTGTAGCTCAACAAGCCAGGCAAGTCTATTATTGTCTTTCTCGCAGATCCAAGTAGACAAGGAATGGGTTGCTGATGAGGAAGCTGCATATGAGGTGCATGATGACTTGAAAATGCTTGACAGACTACAACTAGGCAAGGATAGCGATGAGGATGAGATTGTTGACAATTTAGAGGCTCTTGATAGTGATGACGATACCTATCGTCTAGATAATCCCAATCATGATGAATATTAGAAATACATGTAATACTATTTTATTTTTTAATTACATTTTCTTTATTTTGCATCCATTGCTAAGTACTTCTCATTTATCTACTAGTACTGGTTTATTCTTTTCAAATGCAGGTGATAGGGCCCACTAGGAGGTGTCACTCAGTTTACTCGAGAACTTCGGCTTTGCCAGCAGCTGAGGAGATGGAGTTGGAGTCGTCAGAGAGGCAGAGGAGGCCAAGAGGTAGGCCTAGGTGGGAGCCATCGACTGACCATGACCTTGGCTCCTTGCGTGCTTCTAGGGACGACGACGTCCCTCCGCTCACGGTGAGTGAGGATGCGGTTCCATAGATATACGACAGTTCCGTTCCGCACATGTTCGAGGAGGGGGTAGGGGGTTTGACTTCCTCTGCAGCCTTGAAACCCTACTTGCGAGGTCCCAACCAGCTCCCGAAGTGAGCGATTCCTGTTGACTGATGCCCACTGATTACACCTTAAGGGGATAAGTAAGTAACTTCATATGTTATTCATTTGATATGTTGAAAAATCATAATAGGAGCTAATGTCACTAGGATCACTTGTGCAAGAACTGGATGCTTGTGGAGGAGGGGGTCTCGGCTCGCAATGTCAATGGGATCCTAAGACTTCTGTGTAGGCAACACTTCCTTGGCCTGGTGTGGACGTCAAAGGATGAGGACCCAGAGGTACCCATGTTCGACCTGTACGCCCTCGTCGCCATCGATGCTCCACATAGAATCTTGGTGGATCAGGTGATTTTAGAGTTGTGGGTAAGTATGGCTCTTAATTCATTGCATTCATTGGATATTATTTAAATAAAATAATGGATACCTCATGTCTTTATACAGGACTTCTTTAGATGTCAGTCGGGATAGGAGAAAAGGGTGTATCAGGTGGCTTACGCTTCCTATAAAAGGTGTGTCTCGGACTTGTATTATGAGGCCCGACTCTAGGCACACATTGACTACAACGCCACCTTCCGTAATAGAAGAATCAACAAAACACAGGCAAGAAGGTAGACAGAGATTCTGACAAGGGAGCAGTACCTATAGGTAAATAAAAACATCTCCTATTGATTTATTTTGAGATTAACTATGCCTAATTTGATCTTCTGATGACTTGAAGGCAATTCCAAGCTGCTGTGCCACCCACCCCGATTGCTCGGCTACTTTAGTGGACAAATGGTTGGACATAGACTGGCAGAAGGAGCACCAGGAGAAAAGCGAGATGTGAGCGCTGATGCCTGGTGCCCCTCACCATCACGGCAGCGCCAGCCTCAGAAAATATGCAAAGACATATGTAAGTCTCCACCATTTGTCTAATCTTGCCGCATTCAATTCTGCATGATTTCTAACCACCTGTTGTTGTCTTTCTCGCAGTCGACGACGCATGGTGGCCAGCCAATTTGCCAACTCATGGCGTATGCTCTAGCCAACATGGGCCCAGGAAGGTCCAACATCGAGTACAACCTAGATGCGGGCCCAGAGGTGTACATCAACTCAAGCATCCACACCCTCCTCACTTCTTACATGGAGGTGGCAAGGTCAGTCCACAGGGCAGACTACGATCTAAGGATCGAGGAACACCTTGATCCTGAGATTGTGATGAGAGTTGGGAAGGCAAGAAGCATGGGCGGTTTTGGATTGGCGACGACATCCACAACACTGGATCTACTCCTCTGAACCGCCTCTGAGCAGCAAGCACGAGCTCTAGCGTGCTCATAAGACAACGAAAGACATCGGTGGCGACACTCCAGGTGAGTATTCTAGTTTCATTCATCGTTCTTTGACTTTTATGTTCCTTAGCTCTGCAACATTGGAACATTGGGGTCAAATGTTGCAAGCCGAGCTGCTACAACTTTGGGCCCAGCAGGAGGCCTATAGGAAGCTAAGGGGTTCCCTATACTAGTGTTTTGTGGAGTGGTTTGGCCACTGCACTCCGCAAAGATTTTTCTAAAAGAATAAAAAAAAATCTTTGCTAAGTGTTGCACTCGGCAAAGAAAAAAATGGACGGCGCAGACCGTCGGCTGACGGCTTCAAATATTTGCCGAGCGCTAGCACGACACTTGGCAAAGGCTTTGCCGAGTGCTCGAAATTTGGCACTTGACATAGCAGCCTTTACCGAAAGGGGATTCGACAAAGCCTCTTCACTGAGTGTTGCACTCGACAAAGGCTTTGTCAAGTGCAAAGCTGCCTTTGCTGAGTGCAAAAGGCACTCGACAAAAAACCTGCCTGCAGTAGTCGAGAGGACAAAAATGATAGTTTGGCCACCCTGGTGTATGTAGGCAACCCCTTGACCTTTGTCCATAGCCACTTCTGGAGGGCAAGATAGGTGTTGACGCTAATTGGTCACCATAAGGAGCTAGATCGATTGCTAAGTATAGACGCGCCAAATTAAGGTTAGTCTAGCTGACCCTCAAGTCAGCTAACGCCTACAATGTGTGCTCTTTGACAAACGATTCACTTGGTGCCTTTAGAGCAACCACAAGTATATAGACTAACTAGCTCTATGGGCTGGTCTCACAATGTTCCAGCTATCTAATAACAAATATTTTAATTCTATGAACTACCTTATGGCGGCTCTTAGTGATGAGTGCGATAGCAAGACGTGTGTTTTTTTAAACCATCAGCAAGGAAGGCCCTTACCTATATTTTTATATATTCAAGAAAGGGAAAGTATGTACAAGCTACAGAGCTTTCAAAGCTCAGAAGAAAAAGAATAGGAAGCTTAAAAGAGATTCTCTCACTACAAGTCTAAAGCAACGTTCAAATCATGCTTACTAGGCAAAGTTCTTCTTTGAATCTTAACTCCCAAGTACTGAGGTTGCTAGTTTGTTCTGATCTTCCAAATGATCCAATAGGATGTGATTACTAGTTCCCTGAAGATGGAATCCCTAAAAGTGGTTCTGGCTTCTATAACCATGTCTAAAGGCTGCAGATTTTTGTTCCAACGAATGCCTAGGGAGTTCTAGCAGGCAATGCTAAAAGGGCATTCAAAGAAAAGATGTGCGAAAATGGTGCGTGCAACCAACAAGTAGCAAGAGATGTGCAAATCTCATTAAGCACTAGGCCTAACACCAAGAGCAAGCGCAAAGCGGTGGTTTAACTAATCTATAAACACTTCGCAAAGCACCCATGCTAATCATCAATATTTCACTAAGCACTTTAGTGGCTAGAGCAACTAAAATTGTGCAACTCATATGACACCTTCTTGAGCTCTAACATCTTCAATTTGCCTGGCCATGAGACTACTTATAAGCCACCAAGCAAACAGAGCCACTCGTCCCTTGGTGGGCAAATTTGCCAACTGTCGGACTAGTTGGCTCAGAGCTCCGACGCTCCCAATGTTCACTATGACGTCGGCCTTGTTTAGTTCCTAAAATTTTTTGGTTTTGGATATTATAGTATTTTTGTTTTTATTTGGTAAATATTATTTCAATTATAGACTAATTAAGTTTAAAAGTTTCATCTCGCGATTAATAGGCCAACTATGTAATTAGTTTTTATTTTCATCTATATGTAACGCTCCGTGCATGTGCTGTAAGATTTAATGTGATGGAGAATTTTGAAAAGTTTTTACCGTGTGTTTCGTTAGGGGTTGGAGCAAGCTAGGTTGGGTTGAACCCGTCCCGATGGCTGTTTGGATGGAATCCGAGGTAGGTTGGGTTGACTCCCAAAGGAATATTCGCGTGAGATGCGGGTTGGCTCCGTCCGCTGAAATCTGGCAGATGGAGCGAACCCCCGTTTCTCCGTCGGGAGCGTCATGACAGACCCGCGCAGGACCCCAGGCGGAGCTTGCCCGTGGCCGGGGCTTGCGCGCACAGTAGAGGTGGCCCGTGCGGCGGAGCTCGCTCCCGCGGCGGCAGCTCGCGCTCGCGGCGGAGCTCACCCGCGGGCGGGGCTCGCGCGCGCAGCGGAGGTGGCCCGTGTGGTGGAGCGCGCCCGTGGCGGCGGCTCGCGCTTGCGGCGGAGCTCGCCCGCGGCCACTGCTCGTGCGTGCGGCGGAGGTGGCCCGTGCGTTGGAGCTTGCCCGCGACGGCGGCTCGCACCCGTGGCCGGGGCTCGCCCATGCGGCGGGGCTCGCCCGCGGCTAGGGCTTG
This sequence comes from Sorghum bicolor, assembly GCF_000003195.3. Lineage (NCBI taxonomy): Eukaryota > Viridiplantae > Streptophyta > Magnoliopsida > Poales > Poaceae > Sorghum > Sorghum bicolor. Next base: position 39,586,358 of record NC_012875.2, read on the forward strand.
CCCGTGCGGCAGAGCTTGCTCGTGCGGCAGAGCTCGCCCGCCTCTGCTCAGTCCCGAACGGAGGTAGAAGATAAGGGTCATCGGCGCAATTTAGTTTCAATTTCTAGACCTTTTTGCAAAATTGCCATGACTCATAGGTTTTACAGATCTGGCCTTGTCTAATTTCTAAAAACTCAGGGTCTTTAATAAAAAGTGCTATCACTAACGCTGTTATCTTGTCATCCAACCTGTTTTTTTTTTTTCAATTTCTTCAACCAAACAAGAGATGGGTTCGATCCGTTTTTAAAATCATAGTTGTAACCAAACAATAGATGGGTTGACTCTATCCTCAAAATGAGGGTTGGATCTAACCCAACCTACCTAAGTACCCACCCCGCAACCAAACACACAGTTAGTTTTTTGGGTAAACGAGCCATTGCTGCCGACCACTGCCACGTCTCTATAACCAATAGGTCGGCCGACCATCGCATGGTCCGATGCCACCACATTTAGTTTACCCTAAAAACCAAAAACTTTTCAAGATTATCGTCACATCGAATCTTGCGGCACATGCATGAAGCATTAAATATAGACGAAAATAAAAACTAATTACACAGTTTATCTGTAAATCGTGAGATAAATCTTTTAAGCCTAGTTACTCTATAATTAAACAATATTTATCAAATAAAAACAAAAATGATACAGTGCCAAAAAGTTTTCCAAACTAACAAGGCCCTAGGTCCGACACCGAAAACTTGGGTTCGGCTCTGGATCCCGTTGAACTCATGCCGAAGTAGTCTGACACCTGTGGTCATCGGTCTGACTCTCACAGGTTCATTGATGAACAGTGTGCAAGTTCAGTCCGAGGCCTCCTCTAGCTCTGGTCTGACGCTGCCATGGGATAAATATTAGGGTCTGAAGTGAATATTTACATGGGATAAATATAGTGCATCTATGAATTTATTTTAAATCTAAGGGCCCAAATGAAATTATAGTATATAAGCAAATAAATTGATTGCAAATATCGTGAAGTATGGAATTGCACTTTTTTAGAAACACTAGTAGTATGTTTGTATGCTAGCGCTATAGTAAAATCCAAAAGACATTTTTTCTATGCATATAACTGTTTGTATCACTCGTGCATTCATGTCATTGTTAGGGATGAAAATGGTATATTTTCCGACCGTATTCGACACCAAATTCGTTTAGAGAGGTTTAAATCTATTGATCATATTGAGTCCGAATATTTAACATCCGATACCGTATTCGTATCCGAATACTTAAATCGTATATTTTTTATGTCGACATCCAATCATATTTTATCCGACATGATTGATATTATCCGTATTCGAATCCGAATTCGACCAAAAATATGAAAACAAATGTGGTATCGATGATATCCGTCCGTATTCGATCCGTTTTCATCCCTAGGAACTGCATCGTTATTTTCCTTGTCTCTATGATCCATGGTTGCAAAATTACTGAAAACCCTCATCCAACGCCCTTGATGACGCTACATGACACATTAAGTAATTCTTCCCGGTACATACAAATCTATACTATACTGTGTCCGTAATAACGCTACGGCATCATAAAAAAATAAATGTAGATTCTACGTGTAAAAAACATCAGTCATAAAGGCAAACACTTTCACATTTTGTTCCCCATTAGTAAATAAGAAATTGAAATAGGCAACAAGTTATGTCTAAAAACATGTAACTGAACCTAGGTAACGCTACTGTAATACAAAAAAGAACTCATCACAGCCCAAGTGGTATGAAATGATCTCTGTAGTCTTAGTTCTACAAGTCAGTGTCTCTTCGTCCGATAGTTCTATTGTAGTAAAAAAAAAAGATCTCTTCAAGTTTTGGATAGCTATCTCTCCATCTTTTTCGGCCAACTTCAAGGCGTGTTAACTTAACTTACTCTGAACTGACATAGATTTCGCTTTTAAGCCCTAACTATTCATACCTCAAAATATGAAATAGAAAAAAAAATCACCGCCCTTGTGGCGGCGCTCGCTTTCCTGTCACAGTGCATGGGTGTAACACCCGATTTTAAGAACAAAATCAAATATGCACCATATGTGAGTTTTAGAAGACAAACCTCACATATAGCTACAAATAAGGGGTAATATCAAAGGACAGCGCATAAATTATATAGCGTACATAATAAATCAGAAACAACCTTAGGCAGCAAACCATGGAAGAGAACTCCAAACTTCGGGTGTTAAATCCAACTGACTGGTTGATCACAAGCCCAATACTTCTCCTGAGGTGTGGCGGAGATAGCAAGAGTGAGTCCATGACGAACTCGCAAGTATAACAACTAGATTGTATAGATCCCACAATCTCATGATCAATGTGACATAAATAATATAGAGCATTAAACAATAATCAATGAGTTTCTTAACACAAGATTCATCACCCTTAATGTAAGAGTTCCCAAGGCCGCTCGTGACAGTGAGCACGGCTAGTATACCAGTTTTTAACACTCTGCAGAGGTTGTACATCTTTACCCATGAGTCATGATTTACCCTTTCGCCTGAGGTGATCAGCCTCGTAACCCACTACCAAGGTAGGTCGGCAGGGATCACTATGAAGTCTTTCAAAGGTTCGTCTAACAAGTTAGGGCCGCTTGGTTTCGGTAGTCAGTCCATGTGATTCTACCCCGCAAGGGATCCACGGTCTGCTATCCCCCATTTGTGCCACACGGGTAACCTCTAACAAGCTAGAAAAGTTACTCATACTTGACTAAAGCCAGAGCCATTATAGCCCTCATGTTTGCACTTTCATCCCGGTTATCACTTACGAATAAATCCTCAAGTTGTTAAAAAGTTATTATTATCATTTGTTGCTTTATATTAATCTAGTCACAAGATCATAGTCATAGAATTAAAATCTAAATGCTATACTTGCCTTGATCCAATTGCTCCTGCTGGTCCTGCTGATCTTACTTGCTTCCAAGGCTCTGATCTTGATCACCGAAGTAATGCCCACTGTCTAATCTCGATCATCGATTATCGACACACAAGCATTCAAGGCCACACATACACAAAGCAAACAAAGCTACAATTAGAACAGTACACCAGCAGTAAATAAATTTAAATAAAAGTTTCCGAAATCATCTACACGCTGCTACGATCACATCAACGAGAAATTCACGGAAAACGGAGTTACGACGCGAAATCTACGCATTAAACGGGACTGCAAAGGCTATCTACGGACTTGTATTTAACTAGGAAATCTAACAGTGGTAAACCTAAACAACAATGGTACTAACGTGAAGTTTACGAAATTATGAAACTAACGCAACTTGAACGGATCGAATCGGAGCTAAAACGGAGAAGATATGAATTTTTTAAGATTTTCTTTAGAAAAGTAATTAATTAAATAGGATCACAAAATTAAAAAGTTTCAAACTGATGAACTAAGATTACTAACACGTAGATCTCGTGAAAACGAATCTAACGCAATTTAAACGGGTCAAATCGGAGTTAAAATGAATATTTTATGAGCTAAACAAACTCAGTGGCAAAACTGTAAATTTCTGAAAGCGCATTTTGACCTAACCAATGAAATTTATGTTTTCTAAGTGGCAAAGCGTATTTCTAGCGAATACGCTAAGGACGGCGGGTAGAATTTGGAAAAAGGACAGGGTATCTTTAACAAATTTTCCCCTGAAGGGGTATGAGGCGCTGTGGGCCCTTGGATTAGAATTCAACGGCGCTAGTGGGATGGGGGGAAGGGAGGTGGCGCTGCTGGCCGGAGTTGGGAGAGGGCGCGGCGGCGGCCATGAATTCCGGCGGCAAGGTCGCCGGAGAAGGTCGCGAGGGGGCTACAGGCCATGGTTTTCCAATCCGAAAGCTTCTAGAGAAAGAGGAGGACGAGGGGAACTCGCTCCCGTCCCTAGCGAGGCCGGGCAGGAGCTTGCGCAGCACGCTCCATGGCCGGCGGCCATGGAGCTCGTCGGAGTTCGCCGAAAACGGCCCTAGAGACCACGAATCGCAACAAGAAGAGCACCGGGAGAAAGCGGGGAAGGAGGCGAAGCTCACCACAACGCGAAAACGGGGCAAAATCGGCTCAGAACAGCGGGCTTCGCGCGGAGAGTCGTGGCGGTGCTCTGGCTTGGGCGGTTGCGCGCAGCAGGCGAAAACGGAGGCGAGGAGAGGGGAAATGGGGAGGGGAAAGAGGCGCGCGGCTCTCTTCTGCCCACTTATCCGAGCGCGGGGAAGAGGAGGGGAGCGGGAGAGAACGTGGGAGCGGGGCTTCGGCTTGCGGTTCCTGTAGCAGAGGAAGGGAAGAGGGAGGAGGCGGTTGGAGGGAGGAAGGGGATGACAGGCGGGCCTGGCCTGTTAGCGGGTGAGAGAGGAGAAGGGGTGAGAGGGTGGCCGGCTGGGCCGCGGCCCAGGAAGGGAGAAGGGGGCGCGGGGGAGATTTGGGCCTAGCAGGCCGAGAGAAGGAGAGAGGGGAAGAAAAGGAATTCCATTTTTCTTTTTCCAAAACAATTTTTCAAACTCATTTTTCAAATGAAAATTGAATTCAAAACTCTTTACAAAATCCACACATCACATAAATAAATGCTGCAGCATGAATGCATCAATATGTTTCTAAACTTATATTAAATTTTAATTTCTCTAAAATTATTATTGTTATTTTTTTCTTATATTTTGATGCTCACAAAAATTTATCAATTTAAATCCAATTCATCTATTTTAAAGAAATAAAAATTTTGGGTGTTACAATTCTACCCCCTTAAAATGAATCTCGTCCTCGAGATTCGGAAGAGGCTCAAATCCTCTAAGAGAAAGAGGAAAATATCTTGATAATCCTTTCAACTTCATTACTGGCATACCAAACTTAAACACTTGACTCAAGGTCACACCTCGTGAACATAATTTCCATTGATAACTATTATTCATAATTGATCAAAGTTCATCTTGACTACTAATTTCTTTTAGCTTACAACTCCAAGAGACACGGAAACTTAATATGCATTTTCCTCCTCAGATAGGAGTGGACCACCGTGATACTCAATTCTTTTTCCTGACGGTGTTGTTAAGAGTATTTTGTACTCGGTACCATAGATCACTCCTTTGTGTGCACATAACCATCCATTACCAAGGACCAGGGGAATACCAAGCGACTCTAGCACAATGAGGTTTGCAGTGAAATTTTCCTTGTTTATGACCAGATTGATATTTGAGCACACCTGATTTGCTTGTATTTCTCCCACTGGGGTTTGAACTAGTAAAGGCTTCTTCGTTGGACACTTTACCCTCTCGATTGTCTTTACGAGGTCGGTGGAAATGAAAGAATGCGAAGCACTCGGGTCAAAGAGAGCAAAAACTTGCACTGAGTCTACTTGAATATAGCCACCAACCACTTTGGTAGCTCCATGAATGTTATGCCTATCCACATTGCTCAGTCTTCCATTGATATAGTCTCGTTGCACCCTACTTCCATAAGTAGGCTTCTTACGAATTTTCTTTTTTCTCTTTCGCCGTTGTGGATTCTGATTTGATTCACTTCCAACTTGCTCTTCAGTATCATTATTTTGATAGTACTCAGTTTCATCATACTCATAACATCCTTCAAGGGTAGGATCATCATTCTCTTCCCACGTATTAGTAAGAGGCATCATATAGGGCTCCTGATCCATAGGATACTACACTCCCTGTCATCAAGTGACCAACATCAATAACATGAGAAGGAGAGATGATCATATCCATAGAATATCTCAAGAGACAACTCTCACTTCAGGATAAGTTGAAAATGCATCAACCCGTGATATCAAGGTACTACCCCCCTTAAGAAAGGTCGACTAGGAGTCACAAGGAAGGTAGCTTGCACTTTTTCTTGACAAGTTATTTTGCATTGAGACCTTTTGACATCCCAAGGAACTTATGTGCAAGGAAGAAACAAATATCCTGATTTTCCTCGCGATATGAAAATCAGCAGCGCAGTAAAATGGACATAACTCTTGTTCTGTTGATCCAATGTGGTTATAGCTTTTACCGTTAGAAAGCTTATAGAATTTGCTACAACCTTTCTATAGAACACTTTTCCAAATTCTATAGTTATATTTGTCCAAAACAGCAGACAACCAAAACTGGTCCAGATTCTTGACAGGACATCTGTATCGTCTTGTGATTTTTGTAACTTCCAAACCATAATAGCTATGTGGGTGATTCTTGCGGTCAGAGAAAGATATTGAAGTCTACTATCATCCAGAATTTTCTTGTGATTTTTAGTCATCCAAGAACAGAGACATAAACCGATAAAGATGAGATACTCTAGAAAGGCAGGATAAGGTAACAAGAGAGAAACCAAAACCCAACTATTTATGTCATTAATCCTTATGCCTTAGACATATAAACTAAATGAAATTGTGAAGAAACTCTCAAGATCATTACACTCATTATAAAGATCCAAATCAAACATAAACATAAAGACAATTCAACCAAGCAGTAAAGGTTCACAAGGCACACAAACTCGACTTTCGCTACTAGCGTTTTTATTACACAAGGGCACAAACTCCTATATCTTTAAACTCAGTGTGGCTACTTTCATGATGCATATATTGATTCCTTTGTGGACAAGAGTTTACATAGTGTCCTTCCTGTCGGCAGTGATAACACTTTTTCTTAGCTGGATCCATTGTGATGTCATTTTCCACTGAGGTGTTGCTCGGTGTGTTATCAGCTCACTGACTCTGAAGGTTTGTCTCTGGCTGGCTAGCTTTCTTCCTAACTTGGTTGATCCCTCGAGGTTGAAACTCTTTATCAGTGATTGTCCATCCATCTATGCATACCTCATGAGCAGTGGGGTTAGCTTGAGAAGTTTCTTCATCTCCAAGGTTTGGATTTTCATGGCCATAGTTCAAAGCTAAATGTGACAACTTAGGATTTGAATGTTGTTCACTTCCCAATGCTGGCTCTAGTGATTTTGCCTTCCTCTTCTTATCCTCATTAGTCACACCATTTGATTTTACCTTAACTTCCTTTTTAGATGACCTATTTCGACGACAAGGAAGACCATAATGCCCACAACAATGGCATTGATCCTGATATCCCGATGTACTACCACCAACGCCTCCATGAGTTCTCAGATTTTTCCAGGCTTCTGCTACTTGCTTTTGCATGGCTAGAAGCTTCTCCTTGTCGAATGCTTTTACGAGTGGCATCTCTGAGTCCTTTTGTTCATTCATGCCAAAGGTCTCCTTGTTATGAGCCATCTAAATAGACAAGGTGGGAGGATTTAGAATAGAGACAAAGTTTTATAACAGAATAAGGCAGAGGTAAGCATAAATTTTATCAATTATCAAGGTTAAGGTGAAAGCAAGAAGTAAGCAGAGATAGAAGCAGGCTAAAACGTCCGGTTCTAACTAGGCTTGCGTCCTACAGTCAGTATTGCTCTAATACCACTTTGTAACACCCGATTTTAAGAACAAAATCAGATATGCACTATATGTGAGTTTTAGAAGACAAACCTCACATATAGCTACAAATAAGGGGTAATATCAAAGGACAGCGCATAAATTATATAGCGTACATAATAGATCAGAAACAACCTTAGGCAGCAAACCATGGAAGAGAACTCCAAACTTCGGGTGTTAACTTCACTCTACAGGATCCAACTGACTGGTTGATCACAAGCCCAATACTTCTCCTGAGGTGTGGGGGAGATAGCAAGAGTGAGTCCATGACGAACTCCGCAAGTATAACAACTAGATTGTATAGATCCCACAATCTCATGATCAATGTGACATAAATAATATAGAGCAGTAAACAATAATCAATGAGTTTCTTAACACAAGATTCATCACCCTTAATGTAAGAGTTCCCAAGGCTGCTCGTGACCGTGAGCACGGCTAGTATACTAGTTTTTAACACTCTGCAGAGGTTGTACATCTTTACCCATGAGTCATGATTTACCCTTTCGCCTGAGGTGATCAGCCTCGTAACCCACTACCAAGGTAGGTCGGCAGGGATCACTATGAAGTCTTTCAAAGGTTCGTCTAACAAGTTAGGGCCGCTCGGTTTCGGTAGTCAGTCCATGTGATTCTACCCCGCAGGGGATCCACGGTCTGCTATCCCCCATTTGCGCCACACGGGTAACCTCTAACAAGCTAGAAAAGTTACTCATACTTGACTAAAGCCAGAGCCATTATAGCCCTCATGGTTGCACTTTCATCCCGGTTATCACTTACGAATAAATCCTTAAGTTGTTAAAAAGTCATTATTATCATTTGTTGCTTTATATTAATCTAGTCACAAGATCATAGTCATAGAATTAAAATCTAAATGCTATACTTGCCTTGATCCAATTGCTCCTGCTGGTCCTGCTGATCTTACTTGCTTCCAAGGCTCTGATCTTGATTACCGAAGTAATGCCCACTGTCTAATCTCGATCATCGATTATCGACACACAAGCATTCAAGGCCACACATACACAAAGCAAACAAAGCTACAATTAGAATAGTACACCAACAGTAAATCAATTTAAATAAAAGTTTCTGAAATCATCTACACGCTGCTACGATCACATCAACGAGAAATTCACGGAAAACGGAGTTACGACGCGAAATCTACGCATTAAACGGGGCTGCAAAGGCTATCTACGGACTTGTATTTAACTAGGAAATCTAACAGTGGTAAACCTAAACAACATTGGTACTAACGTGAAGCTTACGAAATTATGAAACTAATGCAACTTGAACGGATCGAATCGGAGCTAAAACCGAGAAGATATGAATTTTCTAAGATTTTCTTTAGAAAAGTAATTAATTAAATAGGATCACAAAATTAAAAAGTTTCAAACTGATGAACCAAGATTACTAACACGTAGATCTCGTGAAAACGAATCTAACGCAATTTAAATGGGTCAAATCGGAGTTAAAATGAATATTTTATGAGCTAAACAAACTCTTCTGAAAGCGCATTTTGACCTAACCAATGAAATTTATGTTTTCTAAGTGGCAAAGCGTATTTCTAGCGAATACGCTAAGGATGGCGGGTAGAATTTGGAAGAAGGACAGGGTCTCTTTAACAAATTTTCCCCCGAAGGGGTATGAGGCGCTCTGGGCCCTTGGATTAGAATTCAACGGCGCTGGTGAGATGGGGGGAAGGGAGGTGGCGCTGCTGGCCAGAGTTGGGAGAGGGCGCGGCGGCGGCCATGAATTCCGGCGGCAAGGTCGCCGGAGAAGGTCGCGAGGGGGCTACAGGCCATGGTTTTCCAAACCGAAAGCTTCTAGAGAAAGAGGAGGACGAGGGGAACTCGCTCGCGTCCCTAGCGAGGCCGGGCAGGATCTTGCGCAGCACGCTCCATAGCCGGCGGCCATGGAGCTCATCGGAGTTCGCCGAAAACGGCCCTAGAGACCATGAATCGCAACAAGAAGAGCACCGGGAGAAAGCGGGGAAGGAGGCGAAGCTCACCACAGCGCGAAAACGGGGCAAAATCGGCTCAGAACAGCGGGCTTCGCGCGGAGAGTCGTGGCGGTGCTCCGGCTTGGGCGGTGGCGCGCAGTAGGCGAAAACGGAGGCGAGGAGAGGGGAAATGGGGAGGGGAAAGAGGCGCGCGGCTCTCTTCTGCCCACTTATCCGAGCGCGGGGAAGAGGAGGGGAGCGGGAGAGAACGTGGGAGCGGGGCTTCGGCTTGCGGTTCCTGTAGCAGAGGAAGGGAAGAGGGAGGAGGCGGTTGGAGGGAGGAAGGGGATGACAGGCGGGCCCGGCCTGTCAGCGGGTGAGAGAGGAGAAGGGGTGAGAGGGTGGCCGGCTGGGCCGCGGCCCAGGAAGGGAGAAGGGGGCGCGGGGGAGATTTGGGCCTAGCAGGCCGAGAGAAGGAGAGAGGGGAAGAAAAGGAATTCCATTTTTCTTTTTCCAAAACAATTTTTCAAACTCATTTTTCAACTGAAAATTGAATTCAAAACTCTTTACAAAATCCACACATCACATAAATAAATGCTGCAGCATGAATGCATCAATATATTTCTAAACTTATATTAAATTTTAATTTCTCTAAAATTATTATTATTATTTTTTTCTTATATTTTGATGCTCACAAAAATTTATCAATTTAAATCCAATTCATCTATTTTAAAGAAATAAAAATTTTGGGTGTTACAATGGGGGACGGGCTACCATCAGGAGTCATAATCATTAGACCAGTCTCAATGCATAGTTTCATGACACAGTTACCAAGACTATAAATTAGGTAACCAAGCCACAAGAGTTTCATGGGGATGAAACTCCTCTCTCATCCGATGAAACTCCTTCATTTAATGACCCTGCCAAGTCAGCAATTTTGCTTATGTGGCACCCTATTTAATGTGCATGACACTTCCATGAAACATGCATTGAGACTGGCCTTAGTAACAATCAGCGGGTTAATCAATTCATCCCATGCAAATGTAACAAACTACTGTTCAATTAGTTACATGGTTTTGCATCATTCAAGCTTCCGCAGACCAGGTGTTGCATACCCCCTCCACTCACTGAAAATGTCGTTTTTGACTTTCAAATTTCTTTTGTATAAATATTATTTATTTTGTTATGACTTGTTTTGTCAATAAAATACTTTAACAATAATTTATTTATTTTACTATTTGTATAAAAAAGTTAAATAAGACGAACGGTTAAATAATAAATCTGTAAGTCAAAAACAACACTTTAAACAAGATATAGAGTCTGTAAAACTTTGCATGACGACATACTTACGATCGAGGTGACCGCTGAGTTGTCCTTCTTTCCCTTCCACACACCACCGAGAATCCATCACCAAGCAAATCCCAACAAATCCCCTAGGCAAAATCGAAATTTGAAGCCGGCGGTTAGAGTCAAACTGGGGCCTGAAACCCCAAACGCCATGCGGCTTCCATTTCCAGCCCATGGCGTCGCATGCGTCCACCAGCTCCGGGCATGGCACCGGCCGGCCCCGGAACTACCTTCACCGTGTCGTGGCCTCCTCATGGCTTTGCGAAACAGACCTGCCTGCGCCCAAAATAAAAAAATCTGAATGTTCAAGAGGACATTGCGCATCTGCTGTTTCAATGCTCCTTTTCTCTGAACTGCTGGGCTACATTGCATTTCCAAGTGCCTAATAGTTTGAGCATTAAAGTCATAATTGAGAGTTTTAGAGATCAAGATCAGGGTTCCTTTCTTTTTAGAGATTTTCATCACAATGTGCCGGTCAATTTGGAGCACGAGAAATGATATAATTTTTGGGAACATTCCGCATTCAGTTCATAGATGCAAGCAAGTCTTCTGTCAGGAATTTTCTCTGATTATTCTCAGAGCAAAAGCAAAGCTCCATCCCAACATAGATTTATGGCTAGAAGCCTTTGTGTAATTTTCATGATTTTCTTTTCAACTTTTTATGTCTCATGATTGTATTAGTGAACACTCTCTTCTATGCAATAAAAGTTCAGTAGAACCCCTTCTGTTTCATAAAACAAACTTGATCACAAGAGAAAACTGAAGGAAGGAATAGATGACACGATTGCATGCAGGCATGCGTGGATGGGTGGTGGGCGGTCACGCGTGGGGTGCGTTGAAGCCTGGCTTCACCATGAAAGCAACTTTGGCCATTGGATCGTGATGAAGCTTTGTGAGAATAGATCCAAGCCATTTATTTCTATATTCTGAGTTTTTTTGTGCATGAATTGAGATAGATATAAAAAAAGTTCTACAAATTTTTGGGTGGACGGAGCATATTTCCAATTGATCCTTTATAGTAGAGATGTTAGATCATAAATGTAAATTTACATGAGATAAATAGGACATAGTGCAACCATAGAATATGTCTGAGTGCTAAACAAGGAAAGTAAGGAAAGTACTATACATAGGGTCTATTTAGCAATTTATGGAAACTTAGGGGTCAATGATAAAACAGCCTCAGGCAATCTGGGCAAGGCGCCAAGGCCGAATCAGGCAAAGTCGATCAGGACATTGGCCCTAGGCTTTTTGCCCTTTCTTCGTGAGGCAGGCTAAGAAAAATCTATGTTGCAACCTAGTTGATCTTTGAGCCTATTTGGCCCTCCAAACCTTTGTTAGCGTATATTCCACTAGATTAAACCTTGTAGTAACATCAAAATTATCTTCAGACTCTAGTTTTCCTACTAAATCTATAAACCGTGTTGTCTCAACTTTTAAAACGTTTGTTTTTACACCCTGAGCGGTTTGAACTATGGTGTTAACCTATGTGTTGCCACATTGGCCATCTTACATGGCACCAAATTAGCCATGAGCAAGGTAGGACTACATTGATAGTTTTTGGGGATCAAATATAATTAATTAAAAATGTATATTTTTTTTAAAAAAATGCCTACATATATATTTTAAAAATTGTCTAAATAATCTTCTCTTAAAAAATTTTATGCAACCAAAATATAAAACCATTGTTTATTCTTTGAAATTTGTTAGATCGTGCAAAAAATGGATTCGGTTTCAGTTTTCCCCCAAAATCATGTTTTATATTATGGTGCCTAGCTTCAAATTATTTTAATGTTCTTTGGTCCATGACGAGAGTCTAGCATAGGGATGTGTAAAGTGCTCTGAAGAGGGATAGTAGATCGACGGATCCCCTGACTAATCCTATGAATCGCTCGCGGCTCGAGGGCTATACCTATCGGGTCTGCTCGTGCGTACCCTCTGAAGGAGTTAGGATAAAAACCTAAGCACACTCGCAACCGTTGCTTAGGACTTAGGGGCTCAGCCATAGCCCTGGGCTACCAAAGAACGGGAGTTTGAGCCTAATTTCCATCTAGACAACCGCTTGAATGACAACCGACATCCCAAGCCACAGGCAGAAGCTGGCTCAGGAATCTGTTAGACACCCGAAGCCTAATAGACACAGAGATACAGCAATATTTGACCATTCAAACTATCACGAGGCATTGTTGGCCACTCCCATGCCATGGTCACGTGATGAGCATGACGCATCAGGACACGGAGCTCCCCATGCTCCAAGGGTAGAGAGCTCCCGCTCATTAGCCCCTCTAGACAGGGGAGGCTCCTTGCACACCAAGGCTCACCTAGAGGAGGCCACACGGCGATAAGCAGCCCCTGATGGTGAAGCGTCAGAATGTGGCAATAGCATAGAGGAGTGGTTGCGACGTTGTCAGCCCCCTCCTATACATGACAAAGAAAAACTAGACGACGCCGAGACAAAGGACGACGAGCACCTGGTGTAGAATCCTTAGGCTACAACTAAAACCGACTTGTAACCATGCCCACCCTAGGATATAAGTGGAGGAACGAACTCCTTATAAGGGGGTTGGTTCCTTGACCTCCAACTGGAATCGATAGTCAAGAACCCTATAGGATAGCACTTTACAATCCCTTACCAAATCTCCCTCGATTTCTCAGTTGTAATCCTCCCATTGGTTGCTCCTAACAGTGGACATAGGGCTCCGAATCCAAAACCAGGATAAATTTATCTATGTCCCTTGCATGTTTTGAGTGTCCAAGCCAATAGAGGTTCACACACCGACCTCCAACGAACAACCCCGATGCTTGCCGTAGTTTTGAAACCGTGATAGACCACTTTTGGTTATTTGCTAGTAAATGCTCTCCATATAGTTAGTCGATGTTGACGACCCGAACTACATGAAACACAAAGTAACTTTGAGAGAACTTAATTTTATGTAACCACTTCACCATTCGTCCAATTTAGTTAGAAGAAAAGTGTCACTCCATGTCGTCTAGGTACACTAATAATATCATAGATAGGATCAGGTGTCACTAGCATGATCAAGTGACATTTGTGTTCACAATAAATAGGACCAAGAGGTAGTTACATAACACATGTAGTCATATAAGTTGCCTTTGATGTCGTTGAGGTCGTCGTCAATATCAACAAACTATAATATAATAACATCTAGCAACAAACCAAATGGTGGCCATAGAAGGTTCACATAATTCCAAACTAGGCACCATAAGATAGATTATGATTTTAGAAAAAATGTAAAATTAGATTCATATGTTTTCAAGCTAAAACAAAATTTCTAGGATTTTTCTAAGATTAACTAGATTTTTTGTTTTTATTTACATGACTTTTCTAGAAAAAATATTTGGATAACAAAAAATATCTTGTATAACCTTTTTGGTAAAGCCTATTTTTTGGAGATCCTACACTCGCCTCACACACACTCTACTCAGGGAAACATCTAAAAGATTGAGTTGAACCAACAAATCTTGAGAGTAACAAAGACACCACAAATGCCTTTTTTCAACGGGCATATCAGCTTTCATTGAAAAAAATAGCGCCATCAAATCCTAAAAGAAATCTAAGAAAATACAAGCACCTATGTCAGTTGAGGAGACTAGAACCCTAGTGGGTAAGTTCCACCATAACAAACCTAACCAACTGAGATACACTTAGTTCACTATTTGACATCTAAACTATTAATGTAGTCCAATTTACACTCTAGCAGCTAATACTACTACAAAAAATTATGAGGCGTTTGTGAATGGGCCTCGGAGGCAGTCAGACATTTCAACCACCTTGGTTAATGTCTTGGATTAACCGAAGCGGTTATTTTTATTAACTGAGGCGCTTACAATCAACCACCTTGCAAAATCAATTTACGGAAATATATTAACAGAGACGGGCTTTGTAAGAGGCCCACCTCCGAAAATACCTATATTTTTGGAGGCGGACCACTTAGAAGACCAACCTCTACTAATGTGGCCGAGGCCTAGCAAAAGCCCATAACAACCCCTTCTCTTTGGCTTATACAACTAGAAGTGTTAGGGTTTCATTCCTCACCCTCACTCCCTGTCTCCTAACACGGTAGCTGCAGGCCGTCTCTCTCACACACCCTCTCCCTCGCAAAGTGGCGAGTCGTGTCTCTATCTCTCAGGCACCGCACTACCTCCCCTCTCCATCTTCCTCCTAGGCACCCCTATCCCTCCTATCGTGCCCCTCCTCTCTCCTCTCCTACACACGGTGGCCCTACCGACGATCGACGAGCGGCATGGTCGAGCACAACGGGAAGTTTCCCGACAATGGTGCATAATGGTGGCGAGCATAGGAGGGCGGCTCTTGGTAGCAGCGTGTGGTGGTGGCGCGCACATGGGGGCTGTTTCTCGGTGGCGGTGCGTAGTGGGAGCCCTTCTTCCCTAGTCCTCATGGCTCCCTCTTCCTTGGCACTTGTGTGCCCCTCTTCCATGGTGGCATCACGTGGGGCGCCCTCCACACGAGGCAGTAGCATACGCTATAGGCCATATGGCAGCAGATCTAGCCGAGCCGTGCCCCTAGGCGGTGGATCCAGCATGGGCACCCTCCCCCATGATGGATCCAGTGCAGGCCTATCCTCTAGCTGTGGATCTAGGATGGTGTGTCTTGTAAGGTCCAAATGGCTAGAGGGGGTGAATAGCCTATTTAAAATTCTACAAGCTCAACTAAACTATTGTGTTAGCAAAACAAATGGCGAAGCGATTCTAGCACTAGCACAACTAAGCTATGCAAGCCACCTACACAAGTCTAGTACAAGGCTAAACACTAAACCAAACCAACAAGGTAAGAAAACACCTAACTCTACTCCCTAACCTAGAAACAAGGCTACACAAACTAAACAACTACCAAGGTAAGCAAGTAAGTAAAGAAGTGAATGATGATTCTTGTACCGATGTTGAAGAGTAGAGATATAATCAAGAATCAATCACAATTGCATCCACAATATGAAATCCTCGGCATGAGGTGACACATGATTTTTACCGAGGTTCACTTGCTTTCCGGTAAGCTAGTTCTCGTTGTGGCGATACACCCACTTGATGAATCATGAGCTAATTGGCAACCCAAAGCCAAACCCTCAGTGGGTGCCACACATCAACTCACAAGATGGGGATCCACTAGAGTAGTCAATTATGATCTCTCGCGAAGAAGGCTCAAGAACCTCTCACAAGACACTTGGTGAGGCTCGAAACAATCTCTATTCATGAGCTCAACACCTCTACTGCTCCAAGCCATCTAGAGTTTCATTAAACACCCAAGAGTAAGAAGAAGTCAACAGCCAACTCAAGGATCAAGTTCCACTAGATGCAACTCTAAATGCAATGCACTTGAATCTCACTAAAATCTCACTAGGATGAGCAATCAAGTAAGAAGATTAGTGGAAGAGATGTTCTCTAGCTCAAAGTATGCCTCAAGTATTTGCCTATGCAAGAGAGTGCTCCCCAAACATGACCACCTTATCTTTATACAATTTCACTCAAGGGCTAGCCGTTAGCAGCAAACTTGGGGGCGTCGAATGATCTAAAGCTTGCTCATCAGAACGTAGCCTAGCATCTGATGCTCGCCTTCCATGTGCATTGGATCACTAACATGTGTCACTCTTCAAATGTGACATATTGATCTTCAACGGTCAATGAAAACTTACTAAACAATTGCAACACGCATCGGATGCATCAGATGCCAAGCATCGGATGCGCCACTTCACATCGTATGCTACTCAATAAGGTTTGGAAACCTTTCGAGCTCACAATGGATGTGTCTGATGCTGTGGCATCGGACACACCCAGCATCAGATGCTCACTCTGTGCCTAAGATGACACTATGCCTGTGAGTATCAGATGCTCTAACGCCTCAGCCATCAGACACTCTAACTCACAAAATAGATTGCGCCTCACTATGATGTACTTGTCGGACGCAGTCTCAATGTCTGATGTGGTCTGACCCAGCATCTGACGAGTGTTTCTCAGCAAAAAACACTTGTGTGACTTTTCCAAAACTTTCCTCCGATGCTATGGAAATTAGGCATTAAATTTCCATGAAAACGCCAAATCCTACCAAGCATTTTCATAAATGTTTTCTTCAAAAGTGTTATGTTAGCACTCTACTAGATCCTAATGCATATGCTCAAGATGTTGACCTAGTAGCACTTGATTCATGAGATGGCCGTGATTGCCCATCTTGATAGTCGGCTATCTATCCTAAATCCGGTCAATCAGTTCTCTACTCATCTTAGACCAGCAAAAGCAAAACCCTATGGTTATACCTTTGCCTTAATGATATTACTTCTTGTCCATCACGAAGTGCATGATCACCATGATCTTCATTTCATTGTACATGCTCCATCTCTTTGTGATCATGTGGTCACCACTCCATGCCACTTTTAACCTTCATCACTTGTATTGCTATGCCTAACTCAAATCATTTTAACATAATGGCATTAGCAACTTGGTGTCATTAATTACCAAAACTAAACATGGGCTTTCATGCCCTCGCTGATGGATCGTAGGCTGGCGTGATCGAATCTACCAGCGACAACAATGGCATGCTACCGACAATGGCGGCCCGTGGATAGGCTTGCCAGGCCTATCCACAGCTTTTTCTATTTTTGTTTTTTATTTTATTTGTCAAGGTGGGCACCAAACTGCCTCAAAAATAGGCTATTTATTGTGACCTTTGATTTGAGGCATTTTGGCTACCCACCTCGAAAAATTGTTTTTGCCCACCTTAGTAACATGGCACCACATAGAATGGTTAATGTGGTGCACCTACCATCGTCTAATTAAACTGCCTATAATGCAAAAACAAATGGTTTTAAATGTTGTGGGAAAACAATATTTAGTTTTATAAATGAGGGAGTCAAAGGTCCAAATGGCTAGAGGGGGTGAATAGCCTATTTAAAAATTCTACAAGCTTAACTAAACAAGTGTGTTAGTAAAACAAATGGTGTTGGAATTCTAGCACTAGAACAACTAATCCATGCAAGACACCTATACAAGTCTAGTATAAGGGTAAACACTAAACCATGCCAATAAGAGAAGGCAACACTAAGCTCTACTCCTAAACAAGGTAACAAAGCTACACAAGCTAAACTAGCAAGGTAAGCAAGAAATAAAGGAGTGAGTGAGGATTCTTATACCAACATTGGAGAGTTGATGCGCATCCAAGAATCACTCGTAATCATAATCACAAGATGGAATCCTCGGCAAGAGATGACACATGATTTTTTATCGAGGTTCACTTGCTTCTTGGGAAGCTAGTCTTCATTGTGGCGATACACCCACTTGATGGATCATGAGCTAATTGGCAATCCAAAGACAAATCCTCAGTAGGTGCCACACATCCACTCACAATATGGGGATCCTCCAAGCCATGAGGAATCCACAAGAGTAGCAAATTGTAACCTCCCACGGGGAAGGCTCAAGAACCCCTCACAAATCACTTGGTGAGGCTCAAAACAATCTCTAATCACGAGCTCAACACCTCCACTACTCCAAGCCATCTAGGGTGTTGGGAAACGCCTAAGAGTAACGAGAAATCCATAGCAAACTCAAAGATCAAGTGCCACTAGATGAAACTTTCAAAGCAATGCACTTGAATCTCACTCAATCTCACTACAATGAGCAATGAAGCAAGGAGATGAGTGGAAGGAATATTCTCTAGCTCAAAGTATGCCTCAAGTATTCAGATGTGCAAGAGAGAAGCCCCCAAACACTGCCACGTTCTATTTATAATGTTACATCCGAGAGCTAGCCGTTAGGGGCAAAACTCAGGGGCTTCGGACGCTCTAATGCTTGATAGTTAGACACGGCCTAGTGTCTACCGCTCCCAGCCATGCGTGTTAGATCGCTGCCACATGTTGCTCTTTGAACATGACCCGTTGATCTTCAACAGTCACTAGAAACTTATTGAGCCAAAGTTAGCATGCGTCAGATGCGTAGATGCTCTGCATCAGACACGGCCTGCTCACATCAGATGCTACTCAGGGAGGTTTGAAAACCTCCAAGCTTGCATCGAATGTGTCTGATAGTGTGGCATTAGATGCACCTTAGCGTATGATGCACACAATGATTGAACCTGCGTCCGATGCACACAACGATGGAACCCCTCTGCTATAGCATGAGTATTGGATGCGCTGACGTAGAGGCGTTGGATGCTCTGACGCACAAGTCAGTTTGCGTCTCACTGCACTGTACTCATCGAACACGGCCTCAACGTGTGATGTTGCCTGACCCAGCGTTCGATGAGTGTTTCTCAGTGGGAAACACTGAAGCGACTTGTCACCTCCTCTTCAACTTGGCCTTTGGTGCAATGAAAAATAGGCATTCCAATTTCCCAAAAGCGTCGAATCCCACTGAGCTTGTGAATGTGCTAACACAACCAAGTGTACACCACCATTATGCATGTGTGCTAGCATTTCGCAAACAATTTCTCCAAAGGAGTTAACTTAGCACTCTACTAGATCCTAATACAAATTCTCAAGATGTTGACCTAGTAGCACTTGATTCATGAGATGACCATGATTGCTCCTCTTGATAGTCGGCTATCTGTCCTAAATTCGGTCAATCACTTCTCTACTCATCTTAGATCAGCAAAAGAAAAACCCTATGGTTATACCGTTGCCTTGATTACTTTACTCCTTGTCCATCACCAAGTGCTTGATCACCATGATCTTCATCTCCACGTTCATGATCATGTCGCAACCACTCCATGCCACTTTGCTCCTTTATCATTTGTGTTGCTATGCCTAACTCAAATCACTTTAATACAATGGCATTAGCAACTTGGTGTCATTAATTGCCAAAACCAAACTTGGGCTCTTAGGGAGGAAAATCAAACTCCGAGGATGAAGGGGATAAATGGACTTTTTCTCCTTCTATATTATATATAATCAACAGACAAATCATTTGATCATTACTCATAATTTATTATTGCGTCCTAGTTTCTATTCTTGTATTTCTATTTCTAAAGGTTTGCAACCAAAATAATAGGAATGGTTTCCTTAGACATGATTAGCAGGATGTTATTTTTGAGTTACTTTTCCCTTCTGTTGGGTATTCTTAACATCATTACCAAAAGTAGACTAAGTTTTCTAAATCTAGTAACGGTGCCAAAAATGCCAAACCTATGCCTCACACCACTTAAGCCAAGTTGTCATCCCCAGCATGACATGAGAGACGCGGTATTGAAATATGCAATTGCTCTTCTAAATAAATAATGAATGGGATCTGCAAGCGCACAGATTAATACCGATGCAGCATTTTAACCGGGAAGTATTCTAGGTATCGTTATTTATATTTTTACCACTGGGAAGGGATTAGCAATCATCAATATTGATTACAGAATAGAATATGAGATTGAGCATCTATCATTGCATGTATAATTGAGAACATTATATCTAACTCTTCATACAGGGATAAGTGTCACATAAAAGATATATGAAATAATAATAGTGACAAGGATAACTAATCTGATCTAGCCACATAATAAATATGATAAGCACCTCAATTAGATACTCTAGAAAGTCATTAGCATGGTATTAGAACGAACTACAAGAATATTCCTTAAGTTATTCTCAACTATATAGTCTAGCATTATCATAGTTAGTGCAAGCATACTTAGCAATCATTGTGAGACAAGACTACGCCCATGCATAGTGATATTAGCAAGGAATATGAGAAACATAGCAATCACTCCCCTGTAATAATGTTGCTCTGCCAGCCCAATACACGAGAGGGGGACTATATAAGAATCAATGAAGCTGTCACTATCACGAACCACCCCACGATCTGGCATATTGGGTACAATCACAGATAAATACGGTATAAGCACCATGCCTACACAATATCTATCATTTACCCATGGATCCGATGGATAAACGCTATACGATCCTAAGCATGTATATAGGTCCAATCTAACTAAGCCAAGTACATAACTATGATAAACTAAGAACAATATAATCTTGAATATAAGCAAGTAGAGCAAAGTCATAAGCAATATATTGAAGTAGAACAAAGTCATATTCATAATATTGAAGAACAAAGATAATTAGAAAGTAATTAGAAGCACAATTAGAGAATTACCAAGAATCCTCTTGACAGATCCGGAAACCAATCGAAGATTGACTCCTTCTAGTTCTAATCCTATGTAGCTATGCTAATCTAGATATCTAATTGATGTGGTGGCTCTAATCTTGATCAGAGGCTTCTTCTCCCTTGAAGAACAATGAATTAGGGTTGAGAGGCTCTCTCCTCCAGGGGCCAGGGGGTCTGGTTTTATAGTCCCTTCAAGTGAATATGGGCCATTGGATCAAACCGACATAGATTGTATGGTTTAGATTCATCCTTTAGGTCGGTGGAGATCTCCCGCGAAGCAGAGTCCTGATTGGACTCCCAGAGGGGGCGGGCGCCCAGGGCAGGAGGGCGGGCGCCCTGCCTCTGGCCCCGTTTCGCCTCTGCTTCGGTCTCGTGGCTTCTGGAGTCTTAAAGATGTAAGATAATTGCACGGCACGTTAATATCTCTATGTAATCCCGACATGTGGGCCTTTCTTCCGTATTTCCTGATAACCCCCTACAGAAATAGACAAACACCAAAACTCGTGGAATTCTGTCAGATAAAACCCTAAGTCTAGATGTTGATTTCATTTGGACCCTTTTCTTTATTTATTTGATAATTAAATTTGATACTTAAGGACCGTCAACACCTTCTATTTTCTAGATGTAAAATGTGGCCATTCTAGGCTTCCAAGACATCCCACCATACCACCTAATCTCTCAAACCTTCCCCATCTCAACTAACCCAACAAAGTGACTGCTAGTAATACAAATATGCAAAACAGTCAAATGCCTCTGATAGTTAAGTTAATGTATTCACCTTAGTAGTTTAATGACCCTATCAAGTGTGTATAACCACAAGGCCCCTTTTATAACACATGAATTTCTTGGAGCCATCTGCACAAAATTGAGCAATCTCCTAAATCTCTTCACTAAAATTTGAACACATGATCATTTGCTACATTTTAAATTCTTTGTTTGGAACTCTTTAAGTTTCTAACCACACTCAGATAGTAATGTAAGCTAGTATTGATTTGTGTTTTATTTTGATTTGTGATATCAGTGAGGCTCGGTCACAAGATAGGATTCCTATATGTTCGCAAAAAAAGATAGGATTCATATATTGTTGGGTAATACGAAATGGGTTCTATGACCAGGTTGTGAAGATTTTGAGTGATGGGTAGATTCATTGTAAAAATGCCAATTTAAAATAAGGTTTTGGCAATATTTGAGGGGATGGGGAAAAAATTGAGGACAAATGAGAAAGAAAAAATAAATCACATATTGAAAGTGCATCTAGCCCCCCTTTTTGACTTTTGGTTAATTGAATGACAACATAACTAAAAAATTGCTTAGTGTTGAACATGTACCTGAGTATATTTAGTGGTAGACCTAGGAATTTTTTTAGTCTAGGCAATGAACATAGTCTAATGCCTTGTTTAAATCCAAGGTGTAAAGTTTTGGGATGTCAAATCATGGTGTCACATGGAAGTGTTCAAAATAGTAATAATAAAATAAATTACAAAAGTCCTTTACTTCACGGGATGAATTTATTAAGCCTAATTAATTTTTCATTAGCACGTGTTTATAATAGCTTTATTGTAGCACTACATTGTCAAATCATGGACTAACTAGGCTTAAAAAATTCATTTCGCAAAATAATCACAATATGTGCAATTAGTTATTTTTAGTCTATATTCACTACTCCATACATCTATCCAAACATCTAATGGGATAAGGAGTAACCTTTAGAGGGAGGAACTAAACAAGGCCTAAATAACAATCGCTTAAAAACATAGATCACATCACAAGTAAAATATGATAAGTTGACAACCTCACTAGTCTTAATCAAAATCATGTGGAAACACATGTTCACATCATGGATATAGAGTGTAAAATTTTATGAAAAAAATGCACTCATATCCAACTACAAGCATATGACTAGGAGGAAGTTGCATCTATCTAGTCTTGAAATTTTGAAATCATCGAAGAATAGTAGGTTCTTCAAGTGATCTGAATAGTTCTCGCTCAATGTAGCACACCCTCAAGTTGTTGAACCAATCATTGGCAATCTTATTCCACAATTTAGATTTAATAATTTTCATTACTGAGAACAATCTTTCCACAGTAGCAGTTGATACCGGCAATAACAATGCCAATTCAATGAGCTTGTGCACCAGAGGAAAAAACAAATATTTTTCTATTGCAACGATCTTTGTGGCTAAACTTTTCAATGTTTGTACAATTAGCAAGGACAGCATGCCTCTTCACCTAAAGAATATATGTCAAAAATTGTCCCTTATTATTCCATGGTCATGATCAAAGAAATCAGCATCATATGTTTCAGCAAGTCTTGCAAGCTTGTTGGCATCAAACTTGGAGAAAGAGTTACTTGGATCAAGACAAGATAATCACAATAATATCTCTATAGTTGTGTCACTAAACTAATGATTCATCTCAGCACATATTTTGTCAACAACACAAAAAATTTTAGCATGATAATGATGAAGATTAGTGATATTAAATCCATCATGTCTTGAACAACCCCTCATTGGTATCTCTAAAGAAATACCTTGGACTAGAATACTCTTTGTTACACAAAATTGTTTTGCTTCTTCAAACAAGTCATCCCAACCACTTTCTCTTGAGGTGTTCAATCTAGAGTTTAAATAATAAATAAGCTACATTGCAATAACAATGTTGTAAGTACTAAAGAAAGGAACAGATAACAATCAGTAAGTTCTAAGTATTAAGTACTAATCTCAAGTGCAATAACAATGTTAAGACCCTTTGTTTGAAGGACATGTGAGAGCTCATTTGTAATACCAAGCAACTTTAACATAACCATAGAATAAAAAATAAACTGAAAACACTCCATTTCTATCAAACCAGCTTCTTGATTTGGTACTCTACTATCTTCATGGACTATACACAACATCTCTATCACAAAGTCCCACATTTGAGACAAACAAATCAAAGTTTGATGTGATTCCTATATTGTATCCTAGGTCTAGTAAAGATGGTTTCCTCATTCAAACCTCTTCCTATAGATGCCTCACTAGTTTCAATAAGTTGAAAAGTATTCTAATGATGGTTTTCAAGTAGTGTGTCTCTCCTCTTCCAAGATGTGGTTGTTGTGTTCACAATCAATGAGACATACTCAAAGAAATCATGAATAGATGAGCAACAAATTGCTACATGTCGATGTCTAGACTTGCGGTCTAGGCACTAACGAGTAATATATGTCTGTGTGCCCTTAATCTAGATGGTGATGCAGGAAGAGATACATGAGATTTATACTGGTTCAGGTTGAAAGAGCCTTCCAGTGTGAAGAGGTTACTTGTATTATCCTACATCTGAGATGCTCGTAGTAGGGGTTACAAGTGAGTTGCGAGAGAGGGAGTGTGTCCTAGGTCTCGGCTTGAGGTGTGGCGTGCGAGAGTTAGCTTGTGTTTGTAGTGTGATTCTTTATTAACGTGTATGTTGGTCTATCAGGATCTGTCTCTTGAATGAGGTCCTCCCTGCCATTTTATAGTTTTCAAGGGGAGTGAGGGGATACATGTGTTTGTGTTATAACATCATGGTGTTGATTCGAGGCGTGGGTTGGGGTATGGCACTATACAGGGTGTAAGGTGCTCCAATTTTGCTATAGTTGATTGTGGCCACGGTATGGATGCTCCTGTTGTTCGGTCCAAGCCATGCTGATGTTGTAGACAAGACGCTCATTTATGTTCTTGCCATGCCAACCCCAATTCCTCATCTAGGTTATCCTTTGAGGCCTCTTCCCATAACTTGCGCCTAGGAATTCTGAGAGTTTTTGTGGATGCAATGGTTAGGATTTGACGCTACCCATTCTACATTACTCGCCCGTAGGTATAGTGACAGGGGGCAGGTGCTGCAGTGACGGGAGTTGATGGCACAGTACGTGTCATGCCCTGCTCTATATGCCATGGTGCAGATCTGAGGACACGTCCTGTGTCTCATCCATCATATGATGGTTGTTCGGCATGTGCAAGAAGCCTGAAGTGCTTTATTTGGGGGAGGGCGCCCGAGCTTGCGCTCGGGCGAGGTGGAAGTCCTTTGAGGCCTGGTCTCGGGCGAGATGGAAACCATCCTAGGCTTGGCCTTGGACAAGACAGAAACCATCCGAGGCTTGGCCTCGGACGAGACGGAAACCATTCTCTTGCCGCTTGAGGCCTTCCCTAACATGAGGCGGAATAGTTCTTGTTCTAAGACCTAGTTTAGAGATGTTTTTAGGTGGCTCAGTTGTCCTCCTTTGCAAGGCTAGGTAATTAGGCCCTGGCCTTCGTATTGCTTTGAAAAGGAGATCTAGGTTTTGATGGCATCAGTTTGGGTACCCTGGTTTACGGTACCCGACACTACAGAAACAACATCTAGTTGCAATTGATGGGCAAAATAGTGGACATAGAAGGCATATGGGTTTTCATCTAGAATCTTTTTCTATAAGCCACCAAATTTACCTCTCATATTTGAAGCTCCATCATATCCTCACCCCCATATATGAGAAATAAATAGCTTGTGCCTGTCAAGAACTCCAAATAATTTTGTGTTTATTGAATCAGTTGTAGTTTCTCTAACATGTACAAGTGCAAGAAATATTTCAATGACATTCCCTTTAGCATTCATAAACCCGACAAACAACATGAATTTAATTATTTAAATAAAATAGCAGTAAGCCTAAAACTACAATAGCACATCTCTAATACAATGAATTAGCTACAAACCTTAAAACTACCCCCATTTGCTCTTTAACTGAAATGTCTCATTATTCATCAATAAGAACAAAGAACTTTCTATCACCAATCTCTCCCACAATTGCTTCAGTAATTTCTTCAGCATAGCATCTTGCGAGATCCTTTTGAATTTTATGTGAAGTCATCTTGCAATTTAACCAACCATGATCATAGGCAGATCTGACTTCTTCATGGTTATCTTCCAAAAAACAATCAACTCAAGAAGGTTTCCTTTGTTCAAAGAAGAAGAAGACTCATCATGCCCAAGAAAAGCTAGCCCTTGCTTTAAGAGATATCTTGAACAATGTAAAGTAGAAGTTAAACAAATTTGATACAATTATTTTGATCATTTACTAGCTTTGTTCAATACACTCAATTTTGTCTTTGATTTTTAAAATCATTGCATTTTTTAACACACTTATTGTGAGCACTACCCACTCCACCAACATGTTTAGGTAATGCGTTATATGCATCTTTCCAATCTCTCCAACCTTTTTTACTAAAAATATCATGACCAAAATGTTCTGCCCTTCCCGGTTGCTTGAAAAGAAAGCAATAAAAAAGCAAAAATCAGCATCTCTGGACTCACTATATTCTAGCCAATTATATTTCTTATACCATGATATAACAAAGCCTCTAGAATCACTAATCCCAAATTGTGTGCGGGGAAAATCAAATGTGTTGGTTGTGTAGGAACCTTCAGTATATATGCTCTTCTAGCTTGGTCTTGTATTTCAGGAGCAGACTCATATTTGTTTTCTAAGAGTCAGATCACAGAGAATTTCATTAGAAATCAAGCTCACTGGATACATTGCCAATGTTTGGCGCTGACTATGGTTGCCAATGATCTAGATTTGGTATTTCATCTTCATGTTGCTGATCTATGTTTGATTTTCTTCTAGTTTCATGACTTCCACCATGAAGATTCCTCATATCAACCAAAAATATCTCATTCCTGAAACAAATTTTAAATTTATTTTAAGATTTAAGCACTAAACATAAGCAATCAAACAAATCATCAACTACCAAATTGTGCCCAAATTTACATGATTGGCTAAGTTTCCTTTGCTTGTCTATTTGCTACAAATTGAGAAGATTGATGCTATGAGGGAAAAGGGATGTTGCCCTTCTCGACGATGCAGCGCTATGACACCCTATGGACGTCGCTCTGATACGGATTATAGCAAGGCCATGGACTACCATTCTTCCCCTTATAGAGAAAAAATAGTTCTAAGGTGAAGTAGAAATAAGAAAGGCCAAGGATAGAAGGCAGGAGAAGCATAGGTGTTGACACTTCTTAACACAATTATTATAAATAGACTTTTAAACCTATTCCTAGCAATGGCGTCAAAATTACTTTACATCACTTAAGCTAAGTTGTCATCCCCAACATGATGTAGAAGTGCTCGTATTAAATGTATATGCTTTTCTAGATAATAAATAAATAAAGGATCCACAAGCGCACAGATAATACTGATGGTGCTCTACAATCCTTATAATCAGGAGAACTAGAGAGGACTCAATAGGACTGTCACTCCCGCAATCTACGTCGCGATCCGAACTATAAGGGGTAATCATAGATAAATATAGTCTAGGCACCTCGCCTACACAATATCTACCACTCACCTATTGACACAATGAGCAAGCGCTATACGATCCTATGCATAAACATAGATCTAATCTAACTACGCTAAGCATATAATCAAAGTAGACTAATAACAATATAATTGAGAACACAAACAAATAGAATAAAGTCAATTCTGATATAATCAAATAGATCAAAGTCATATTCATAGTAGCAAGAACTAATATGAATATCACACAGAAGAATAAGAAATTACCAAGAATGAAGATAGATTCAGACTCCAAGCTAGGCTTGACTCCTTATATATCTATTCCTATGTAGCTATGCTATGAAACTATATGGAGCTCTAATTGAGATGGTGACTCTAGGCTTCTCTGAATTCTCTCTATCTGAATTCCTCGGAGAATAATGAATTCCTCCTCTCCAGGGGGGTCAGGGTTGTATTTATAGCATCCTAGGAAGCACCATGGCCCTCGAATCAAACCGACCTTGATGGATGGCCAAGATTACTCCATAAAGGCAGTGGGGGCAGGATCTGTGAGGTTGCACCTGATTGGTGCAGGTGGCTGGGTGGCCGCCCTTGACAGGTGGGCGCCCGCCCCTAGCTGGCTACCAGGTGGGCCCCACTTTGCAGGGTCACCTTCTCATGTCTTCTAGAGTATTCTTGAGATACCGACGAGGTCTTCTCTCTATGTAATTCTGATATGTGGACCTCCTTTTCTTCTTATTCTGATAACCTGCAGAAATAGACAATCACCAAAAATTTGTGGAATTCTATTAGTGATAACCCCTGTAGCTAGATGATATTCTGATTTTAATCCTTTCTCATACTATGTTGACGGTTAAAAAGAGTACTTATCTACCGTCAACAAACTCCCCCAAGCTACCTTTTGCTCGTCCTTGAGTAAAGATAGACTTAGTGATGGATCAGGAGTTGCTACAATACTTTCACCCCTCACGAGTACACATGCGTTCAAATAAGGACTCTCCTCCAAATTAGAGAGAACTATTCTAACTCATGACTCACCCATATTACCTTTCACCATGGGGCTTATAGCTATCACTTAGGTCTTGAGTAGTTGAAAGATAGAACGGTTAAGTCGAGCATTATGCTTCTCGCTCTTTGATCAACTATTACTCTAGAGTTTTTACAAGATTTTTAAATAAAACTCAGAGATTCCTTGTATGACCCTTAGAAGTGTCTCATTTGTGGTATTTTTGGATCCTCTCCAAGGCAAGTGTAAATTATGCCTTCTCTCTTCTCTCAGAATATGTGGTATTTGTAGGACTAAGGAATAGTTGCCTTCTCTCTCACCCTACTTCTAATTGGCTTATGTGGAGCTCATAGGTGGGAAAGACAACTCAAACCTACTTGCATATATTGCATAGTTAAACCGTGGATCTAGATAAACTAATTATACAATCAAGTCATATGTGCATATGAGTGCAATGAATGAATGATAAGAATGATAGCGATAATGAGGGGTGATGACTGATGGTGAATATCTAATTCTACATTTGCTCCATGGGGATAACATACCTCCCTAATCTAAAAATAAGGACTTAGTTGTTTTTCTTTTTCTTTTTAGACTTTTGTCCTCTTTCTTTTCTTTTCTCTCTTCTTTTTTTATAAATTAGCCAACCCTTTTAGTGCACTGATAGCAGTAGGGAGTATTAACTGAAATAACTAGAGCTTTATTGGATAAGTAGAAAAAATATATAATGGCAACGAGTGTTTTTGGGTGTCTTCTCCTAGTGTGTAGAACATTTTCTTAGTAGTTGTGGAATGTGTATGGGTGAATGCATACTTCCAGGGTAGGAGCAGCATAGGTGTGTGTCTCTAGGATAGAAATAGCATAGAGTGTAGTGCATATATGTGGGTGGTACTTCTAGAAACAGAAGTAGCACATAGTGAATGTGGTAAAGTGGATATAAGTGGTTGCATACTTCTGAGGATAAAAGTAGCTAAGATCAATGGATGGAGAGCACATAATATTGACTTTAACTACATGACTAGTTTCTTAGGGTCAACACAACTTAACTATACCCTCAATGCTTATAGGATGATATATATATAAGTGGGAGGATTTTCTAATCTAGTAAGCATGAGTATTTGGCTGTGGTAGGAATTTTGAACTCTCATCATAAAGGAACTCATCATGTAGCAATTTTAAAATTTTCAAATTAAATTCTTTAGAACTCTAGTATCTCTAGGAGCAAGACTAATAGTAGCTGAAAACCTTCCCATATCATATCCGTCAACTACTTAGATTTAGATCAAGCATTCGCTACCCACAAGTTTTAGGCTCAGAGTAAAGTCTTAAGTCTATATAGTTGTGACTAAAACTCAAGAGAGTACAAGGTTGAAAACTAGGTACTTGTTAGGAATTACGGCAGAGCAACTATTCATCATCTCCATATAAAAATGTGTTCAAGAGGTTCATTTTAACAGATTCATTAAGAACTCTCCTTAGCTAGCAAGATCAATTATGAAAAATAAACTTTTACTGGGTTTCTTAAGTTATTCATCTTTTTACCTTATCATAACACACTAGGAATAAATAAGTAAGGGATACTTAGCTCGGTATACGGGGGTGGCTCTCCCCCAAGCTGAATGTTGACATAGTCTACTGAGGTTGCTGATGGGAAGTGAAGGCACACTGATCCTCCTGGAGTGTCGTGGGTACTTGCTGTCACAAGCAGCACTTGACTGGTGTGGACAACACTCTAACAGGGGACAAGATGTCCTTCTACCTATTAGCTCTTCTTGATCCTTTAAAGCCTGTGAAGCTCAAATAGACAACAAAGCTTATGGAATTGATTATGTGTTAGTGATAAACCTCTAAGCTTTGGGAGTCTAGAACTTTCTTATACCCATTTATATTTTAATAGGATCAATATATTTTTATACTTTTTATATTTATGGTATGCAGATAGGGAAATAAATATACTAAAATTTATTTTTATGCCACCACAATAGATGAATGTGTGAGCTACTGCATCACACATTAAATACATGGGACTTAGCATTTTTTAGATACAATGCAAAACATATTTTTATTTTTTTTCTAATGCAGAAAAAATAAAGATATGACTACTAATACATTCAACAAAAATAAATATGCTAAAATAAAATGTAGATAAATACCAAGTTACCTCTTGGCACGATGTTCGGTGATTTTAAGTCCTCTGAATAGGACCTTCTTGATCACTCAATGATCGAGTGGCGCATCGGACGGCACCACAGGTGCTATGTCCTATGCATAAATTAATTCTGAATTTACCTCTAGTTTACATACCTGCCCTGTAGGTGATGGTGATTTGGAAGAGAGTGTCTAGAATCACTATCTCTTCTTCTGCTGGTACCTTCCCTTTGATGGCATTCTCCTCGTTAGGGTATCGATCATTGAATCTTGAAACCTTTCCTTCATAGTCGGCCCATCCATCTACAACATTCTTCTTCTTCTGGTGATGGGTACTCTGCCTTCTCCTTGACCTATTCTTCTTGGGCTCCTCATCAATTATATAATTACTATTGAAATGATGGCGTACCTTTTCTGAGGGAAATTTGAAATGGATCTCTCATGTTCCAATGTAAATGATGACCCTGGTGGTGTTGAGGAACGGTCTTCCTAAGATGATGGGTGGATCACACTCATCGTCACCCATGTCGATGATGAGGAAGTCAGTGGGGACGTAGTGGTCATCGATCTAGACAGGAATGTCTTTGGCTATCCCTTGCACAAAGCGAAAGGACTAGTCCGCCAATTGTAGCTGCACATAGGTGGGGTCGCATAGTACCATATAGAAATTCATATGTTACCTTAGCCATAATGTTGACGCCCAATCTGGTATCACAGACAATGTTGTAGAAGCAACATCTGTTGATGGAGCATAGAATAGTCGGGACACTTGGGTCGTCTTTCTTGATCAGATGCGGGGACTTGAGCAGGTGGTCATACTCCCTGTGGACTGTAGTGACCATCCTTGCTATCTCTGTCTTCAGGGCCTTCTTTTTGCCCTTATTCTTGGTCTTGGCATTGCTCTTGTTCCTACTATCGATGATTTCCTTTTGTACAGGGAATAACAGTGCCCTGTTCTTGAAAGAAAAGGCTTCTCTATTGCCCCTAAAGTGAAAGTAATCATGGCAGTGCTAGCATAGATAATGGCTCTGGCAGTGTTCAAGAATGGTCATCCCAAAATAATAGGCGACTTCTCATTAGTGCTAGTGTTCACTACCATGAAGTTTGTAGATATGTACGAGTTGCCTACTTGCACACAAATCTCTTCCAAGATTCCCATGGGGTAGCAGAGTGACTGGTTTGCAAGCTACAAACACATGGTTGTGTATGATAAAGGAATATTGAATAGTTTTTCATATATCACCTTAGGCATGATGTTGATGCTTGCACCAAAGTCACAAATTGCCTCATTGAATTTTGTACTTCCAATGGAGATCGGAATAATCGGCTTCCCTGGATCACCTTTCTCCATTGGCAGAGTCGAGTCAATCCATGTTCCTCTCAGAGCGTCACTCTAGTAGCTTCCTACATTAAAGATGTCTACAAGATTTGAAGTTTCTGATTCTCCCTGTTGTCTAGGAATCTTACCTTGGTCGTTGGTGAAAACAAAGTGAGCAAGCTATTGCAACTGAGATTCTAGCATCTTATTAAAGCTAAGCTGATTCTTGATAGCATTGAAAAAACTTTCCATTCTAATGTTAACTAATTCTAAAGTGTTATCATTAGATGCTAGCTTCTTAGATAGGCTATCCATTATCTTACCCTGATTAAGCACTAACTCTCTTAAAGATGGTTGATTAGTATTGTTGTAAGAATTATTACCTTGGTAATTACTTGAGTAGTTAGGCGCTGTTGCTGGTTCTGTTGAGGATGGTAGTAGTAGTTGTTGTTGTTGATGTTGTAGTTTACGTCCTCCGTAAGATCTAAGCAGTTGGTACCTGTATGCCCAATTTCTCCACACTCTTCACAAGTCATGCCAGAATCATGAATGTGCATGACTTCTTTCTTCTCAATGGATCTCTCATCGAGCCTTGTCATCATCAGGTCCATCTTGTCAGCTAGCATGTCTACCTCCTTGAGCTGGTGCCCACTTCTCTTGTGGGTTTGAGTTCTCTCTTCACTCCAACCTTTGTTGGAGGACATCTTTTTCACAAGAGCAGTGGCTTGAGCAATGGTAAGTGATAAGAATGCACCTCTAGCAGTAGCATCTATGGTTTCACGAGTGTTGTTGCTGAGCCCATGATAGAATGTCTGCATGAACAGCCAATTCTCCATCCCATGATGAGGACGTTTGAGTATGTAGTCTTAAAAGCGCTCCAAAGCTTCTAGGATTGTCTCATCATGTTGTTGCTGGAAACTTAATATCTTTCCACAAAGAGCATTGGTCTTGCCTGTGGGAAAGAACTTCACTAGGAAATTGGTGGAACATAGTGCCCATGTAGTATTCTTCTCCTTGTTGGCGTAGAACCACTATTTCACTCTCCTCAAGAGTGAGAATGGGAAGAGGCGAAGTAGTATAGTATCTCTGGGGACGTCCTTGACAGTGAAAGTGCTACAGATCTCCAGAAAGTATTGGAGATGAGCACTAACATCTTTATGGGTATTCCCATAGAACTGGCTTGCTTGCACCATGTTGATCAGCGCAGGCTTGAGCTCAACTGACCCATTAATGTCTACAGCTGGTCCGGTATGGATGTTGGCCGTAGTGGGAGCCGAGAACTCACAAAGTGAGTTGTCGTCCATGATGTCAAGCTCTAGTGTCAAACTTCGAATAACAGGTTGATCTTCTGGCTCAGGAGGGTTAATAAGCTGAGATGATGATGATGTTGATTGATTCCTTCTCAACTTAGCCTTCATCTTCATGATCAATGTTTCTGGATTATCAACAAAATTATATAGGAGATCAAACCTACTCATACATTATCCTGCATATGATATATAACATAGACAAAAGATAAGGGTAAGTCTGCATGAGAGAAGGGTGGATGGTGCTCAATCCATGAGTGGATGCAGTGATGCTCATTATCCATTAATGCTTTCACCTTCCCCGACAACGGCACCAAAAAATGCTTGTTGACACTACTTAACGCAATTACTATAAATAGACTTTTAAACCTATTCCTAGCAACGACGTCAAAATTACTTTACATCACTTAAGCTAGGTTGTCATCCCCAACACGATGTAGAAGTGCTGGTATTAAATGTATATGCTTTTCTAGATAATAACTAAATAACGAATCCGCAAGCGCATAGATAATACCGATGTAGCATTTTAACCAGGAGTAATCTAGGTATCGTTATTTATATTTTTACCACTAGGAAGGGACTGCATTGGATAATGAGCAATGAGCACTGCATGTAGTCATGGAGATCTTAACCATGTCTTTATCTATCTCTCATGCAGGGTAAGTGTCACATAATATAAATAATATAAATATGAATAACAAGTGATAGAAGATAAATGAGAGCACATAGCCACATATAAATATGATAATCATCTCAATAGAGTACTCTAAGTCTATAACACTAGCATGGATTAGGATGATCTACAAGAATAAATCCTAAGTATTCTAACTATATTGTCAAAGCATACAATGATTAGTGCAATTACACCTAGCATCATTGTAAGAAAAGGTTATACTTATGTATAGTGATATTACCAAGAAAGAACATAAACATAGCAATATCTTCCCTGTAATAATGGTGCTCTACAATCCTTATATAAAGGAGGAGGACTATAGAGGACTCAACAGGACTGTCACTCCTGCGATCTACCTCATCATCTGGACTATAAGAGGTAATCACAGATAAATACAGTCTAGGCATCTCGCCTACACAATATCTACCACCAACCCATTGGCCTAATGAGCAAGCGCTATACGATCCAATGCATAAACTAATTCTAATATAACTATGCTAAGCATATAATCAAAGTAGACTAATAACAATATAATTGAGAACATAAGCAAATAGAATAAATTCAATTCTGATATAATCAAATAGATCAAAGTTATATTCATAGTAGCAAGAACTAATATGAATATTACAAAGAAGAATAAGAAATTACCAAGAACAAAGATATATCCGGACTCCAACCTAGGCTTGACTCCTTCTAGATCTATTCCTATGTAGCTATGCTATAAAACTATAGAGCTATGATTGAGATGGTGACTCTAGGCTTCTCTAATTCTCTCTATCTAAATTCCTCACAGAATAATGAATTCCTCCTCTCTAGGGGGTCGTGGTTGTATTTATAGCCCCCCTAGGAAGCACCACAGCCCTTGGATCAAACCAACCTTGATGGATGGCCAGGATTACTCCTCAAAGGTGGTGGAGGTAGGATCTGTGAGGTTGCACCTGATTGGTGCAGGTGGCTAGGTGGGCGCCCCTGACAGGTGGGCGCCCACCCTTAGCTGGCTACCAGGTGGGCCCCACTTTGCAGGGTGTTGACGGTCGATAACGTCAACTTTTATTAGAGCTTTAGACCCGAGGGAGAACATGAAAACACACTAGTCTAGGGTTTAAACTGACAATTTCCATGAGTTTTGCATATTCTGTATTATCTTGGGTCTATTTCTAGAAAAGCTAAAACAAGGGATTCAAGTGCAAAATAAACACTGTTGACACTGTTTTAGGCATGAGTCAAGATGGTTAAGAAGAGTTGGTCGGTAGTAGAGAAGTTAATGTGTCCAACCGATAGAAGTGTGCCGATGGCCGATGATGCCGATGACAGAATGATGGTTGGAAGAATCTGCTAGCCTGGTGTTGGAGGTGAAGACTACTGATTATTGTTGATTAATTATCGGTGCCGATAAGGGACGATTGATCGCCGATGCCGATGGGGGAGGATGTGAAAATCATTGCTAAAGGGGCATATATGTACCGATGGGACAGGAGCCGATGAAGACTTGGAACAAAAAGCTGATGAAGACTTGAAGAGGACTTCATCGTAATTAGGATGGACATAGGGGTAGATGATTATTATTTCTTTTTCCATAATTATCTAGATATGCCTTATATGTAAGAGTCTCGCTTACTTTAGTTGAATTTTGGTCGTGTTCGGTTGTAACTCTTAAGGCCCAGGGTATAAATATAGACCCACCGGCAATGTAAAAGATATATCAATCAATCAATACCAAACACAAGCTTTACATCTACTTTTATATCTACTTTTCGACGACTTCGTCAAATTCACATACTTTTTCTATTTACGAGTTCTTAAGGATTCGGCGAGTCATACTCAGTGATTTCTCGAGTTCCGTGTGAGTATCTCTTGGCCGTGACATCAGGGCGCATTGCTGTTGTCGGGACCAAAGTATTCAAGTTATCACCTTTGTCGATTGCTAGGTTAAATCGGCTAGCACGCCTTGATATCGAAATTGGGTATTAGCCCTTTGTGTTTGCAGATTTATTTTTGCATCAACACATCTTTTGGCACACCCAGTGGGACTTCATCAACAAAATCGACATGGCTACATCTGATCTCTACACGGACAACGTCATTGGCGTGACAGAAGCTGATCACAGAGAAGAAGAGAAGCAAGCTATGGAGAGGGATATGGAGGAATACAGACAGCTCTGTTTGAAATCCTTCAGCGTGAATAGGAGCGGGGAAGTTATCAAGAAGCAAGATCTACTGTTGCCTCAGCAGGTTACCTTTGATCCCAATCCTGGTAATTTGCAAGACATGGTTAATATTATTGTTAATCATGCTTTGATTAATCACTCCAATGTGTTGTCCAATACTGTTTACTGGTCCAAACTTTTAAAGAAGGATAGACACCACCACTTTATGTTGGCCCAGCCTATCATCAGCCAGGATTATCATCGGTTGTGGCTCCATTGGCTCCTTCAGCCATTGCAGGTACAGAGGTTACTTCTCCTCCAAACATAGCGGGATTGGCTAATGAGCAATCTACACTGATGAGATCTGATCCAATGACCTCAGGGGGACAGGTCCAGCTCAACACAGATCTATAGGCATCGGCTATGTCAGGGTCTATATTTCAGAACTGTCAAGTTCCTCCCAACTGGTGAGGATATGGTATGCCTCCAGAATTCTTTGCAAATAGTTCTAGGACATCTCAAATAACTGACTTAGCAGGAAAGACTCCCATGCCATCGGCGCCTTCAGTCTCGCCGATGACTCAGGTACCTCACTATTCTACAATAACTACTGCAAGGCCAATTACTGGGAATTTTCAGGTGCCGATATTCCAGATGCCTAATGCAAATTCATCGGCAAATCCATTACCGACGCAACAGAGGTTCATGTCTCAGGCGGGTTATGTCAATCTAGCAGTAACAACTAATTACCAGCCATCGGCAGGTCTTGTGCCAATGAACACCAACAATGGTTGGACAGGAAAGTTGGTCTTTCCACACACGGTGCAGCAGAATCATCAGGTGGCAGGAGTACAATAGGGTCATATGAAGGTCGGTCTTTAGAATCAGGCACCAGCAGTTCAACCGAT
This sequence comes from Sorghum bicolor, assembly GCF_000003195.3. NCBI lineage: Eukaryota > Viridiplantae > Streptophyta > Magnoliopsida > Poales > Poaceae > Sorghum > Sorghum bicolor. Next base: position 39,622,957 of record NC_012875.2, read on the forward strand.
GAATCTTGCTCAGCAGGTCGGTGGTCCACAAGCTATGGCTAATATGATGTCTGCTAGAGACCATGTACCCCAGAGAAATGTGGAAGCGTATCAGCAGGTGCCAAAAGTTCAACCTATACATCGATAAGATGTCAATGCCTATTGGGCCGATAAGATAGCAGAAGTTATGAGAGATCAGTTTGGGATAAAACCCAAGGCTAATACTTACTCTTATTAGACACCATATCCTCCTGTGTATGATTTAATTCCACTCCTAAATCGGTACAAGGTACCGGATTTCACTAAGTTCTCTGGACAAGAAGATACCTCAACCATGGAGCATGTCAATCGGTTCATCATTCAATGTGGAGAGGCTGCCAATAGAGATGAATTAAGGGTTCGTTTATTTTCATCATCTTTGTTGGGATCGGCTTTTACCTAGTTTATTTCATTACCTCCAAATTCAGTCATTACCTGGGCCGATCTAGAGAAGCAATTTCATAAATACTTCTTTTCTAGAGTTCATGATAAGAAGATTACCGATTTAGTAAGGTTAATACAACGTAATGATGAATCGGTGAAGAGCTTTGTGCAGAGAATGCGGGATGTAAAGAACAAATGTTATAGTCTAGTTCTAGATGATCGGTAGTTAGCCAATTTGGCCTTTCAAGGATTGCTGCCACATCTCAAAGATAAATATGCTTCTCAAGAGTTTGAAAGTTTGAGTCATTTGGTGTAGAGGATTTCTCATCAGGATGTCAAGGCTTTTGAACCTAGGAAAACTTGGAATAAAAAGGTATCATTTGTTGATGAGGTAGGAAGTTCTAATTCTGATGAAGAACCAGTCATTGGCTAGGTAGAGTGGGTAAAGAATAAAAAGTCGATGACTTGTCCTTTTGGCCAAAAAGAACCAGAGAAATTTGCTTTTGATATCACTAAAGCCGATAGGATATTTGATTTCTTGCTTTAGGAAGGACAGATTAAATTGTTGCCTAATCATGTAATTCTATCGGCAGAGGAGCTGAAAAAGATTAAGTATTGCAAATGGCACAATGCAACTTCACATAATACAAATGAATGTAAAGTGTTTAGGCAGCAGTTGCAATCAGCTATAGAGTCTGGGAGGATTAAGTTTGATAGTTCCAAAACTCAGAAGCAGATGAAAATTGATCAGCACCCTTTCCCCACTAACATGTTAGATGCTAAGGGGAAGACTAAGATCTTGACGTTAGAAATGGCTGAGAAGAACGCATCGGTCGACCCCTAGCATCAGATAACTACCGATGACGCCAAAGGGAAAGGTTTGTTGAAGGAAGGTAATAGTTTTGGACGCCCCCCGATCTGGTGTAGTAATCACTTATAGACGACAATGAGAGAATTAGCAACAACATGAAGATCGGTATCAGTGTCAGCAAGAAGATCGACATCAGGAGGAAGAGAGGCGTCGACAAGAGTGGAATTAGCATAGGGATCATTGGGATTGTCTGTTTTTTGTTCATTTCTAGGAACGAGGTATTAAACTACTAACTGTTTGAGATTGTCCTGAGTGCAATGGTTACCGTAAGCATGATTGATCAAATCAGGTATTCCAAACTGATAACCGACGTGTTAATGAGCCGATCAGGAGAAGAACATCAGTACATGATCGGCTGGGGGTAGGCTTAACATGCATGACAGGCTTGTTGGACATATCGGTCATTTTTCGAGGAATCGGGAAGAACTCAAAGAGATGACAAACACATGGGTTCCCGATGAATTCGTATTTTGCAGAGATTCTAACGTTCATCATGTAGAGTCAAAGGTAGTTCACTATCAGTCGGTTTGGAAGACAAAGCTTCCCAGATGGTGTCTAGAAGGATTAACAAGGATGCAGAGGAGGAGGATGCAGCAGGAACGTCAGGAGGATTTGTATAAAGACGTAATTCATCTAAGTCTGAAGATCGGCAGTAGTTGGACTGCAATAGGAAAGGACCATCGGTAGATGTCAACATGGTGTTCGTGTTGCCAATGGAGTTTCTTGCACCCTCTAGTGACGATGAGGAAACTAGTATCTCTGATCAAATAGCTCAATTGGCGCTTGACCCAATGACGGCTATTTTTGAGAAACCCTCTGATGATGAAAGATAGCATCTTAAGGCTTTGTACGTTAAAGGCAGGGTTGATGGGCAACCAGTTTCTAAGATACTTATTGATGGTGGAGCTGCAATTAATATTATGTCATATGTGATGTATCGGAAGCTTGAAAAAGAAGATCAGGATTTAACCAAGACTGATATGATGCTAAAAGACTTTGAAGGTAATGTATCTCTAGCTAAAGGAGTTGTATGCGTTGAATTAACCATCAGTAGCAAAACCTTGCCGACAACTTTCTTTGTCATCAACAGAAAGGGCGCATACAATCTACTATGGGGAGAGATTGGATTCATGCCAACTATTGTATCCCTTCTATGATGCATTGGTGCCTTGTTCAATGGGTAGGCGATAAAATTGAAGTTGTTCCTAGGGATTCTTCCTACATCATTGCGTCGGCAGAATCAGACACTTATGAGCGAACCAGGTGCATATGAGGAGAAGCTTGGGAGAAAGATTTCCTCAAGGTTGCCGATTATGAGATTCCACCGATCCAAGCAGTCGGTCCTGATGATGAGTTTTAATGGATAGGTTCGCTGATGATGGAAAACTAGGACATAGATTTACATCAGCTGATGATTTGGTAGAAATAGACATAGGTAGTGGTGACAGGCCGAGGCCTACTTTCATTAGTTCCAAGTTAGATTCTGAATGTAAGCAACAATTAACCGACTTGCTAAAAGAATATAAAGATTGTTTTGCTTGGGATTATACTCAGATGCCTGGACTAGACCGATCAATTGTTCAACATCGGTTGCCTATTAAATCTGGATTTTGGCCATATCAGCAACAAGCACAATGATGTAACCCTAATATTCTTCCTGATATTAAGACCAAAATAACCAAACTTATCGAAGCTAAGTTCATTCGGCAATGCTGATATGCTGAGTGGATTTCCAATGTTGTTCCTATCTATAAGAAAAATGGAAAACTTCGTGTATGCATTGATTTTAGAAATCTTAACAAAGCCACACCGATGGATGGATACCCGATGCCAGTTGCCGATTTGTTGGTTGATGCTGTGGCTGGGCATCGGATTATTAGCTTCATGGATGGTAATGCAAGGTACAATCAAATATTCATGGCCGAAGAAGATATTCCTAAGACCGCGTTTAGGTTTCCTGGTCATGTTGGGTTATTTGAATGGATAGTTATGACTTTTGGCTTGAAAAATGCTAGTGCTACTTATCAGAGGGCTATGAATTTTTTTTCATGAGTTCATCGGCACGTTGGTGGAGATTTATATTGATGATGTGGTGGTTAAGTCTGGGGATTTCATAAAGCATCTAGCCGATCTGTGAAAAATACTTGAATGTGCAAGGAAACACGGTCTGAAGATGAATCCTAATAATTGTGCATTTGGCGTATCGGCAGGACACTGGGTTTCATGGTGCATCAGAAAGAAATTGAAATTAGTAGGAGATCTATTGATGCAATCAATAAGATAGTTGCCCCTACCAATAAAACTGAACTTCAGTCCTTGATCGGCAAGATTAATTTTATCAAGCGGTTTATATCCAACCTATCGGGTAAGATGATCAGGAATTTGTGTGGGGAAAAGAGCAACAGATGGCCTTGGATGAAATTAAGAACTATTTGGTAAACCCTCCTGTACTAGTTCCACCTCAACATGGGAAGCCTTTCCGATTGTACTTATCAACCAATGATTCGGTTATCGGTTCAGCTCTCATTCAGGAGTTTGAAGGGAAAGAACATGTGATTTATTATTTGAGTAGGAGATTGGTGGATGCTGAGATAAGATATTCGGCCACTGAAAAGTTATGCCTATGTTTGTACTTTTCTTGTATTAAATTATTTCCTATCGGCCGAGTGTACTGTCGTATGCAAGGATGATGTAGCAAATACATGTTATCAATGCCGATTTTGAGTGGTAGAATTGGTAAGTGGATACTGGCATTATCAGAGTTTGACCTACATTATGAATCGGCTAAAGCAGTCAAAGGGCAGATTATGGCCGATTTTGTTAGCCAACATTGTAGTTCGGTAGGTTCTTTAGAGGTTGCTCCTTGGACACTTTTCTTTGATGGATCTACATGTGATCAAGGAGCAGGTATCGGTGTAGTGTTAATTTCTCCTCGGGGAAAGAAGTAAGAATTTTCATTGCCGATTGTTGCTACATCGACAAACAATCAGGCTGAGTACCAAGCTTTGGTGAAAGGGTTGGAGTTATTAAGAGAAATTCGTGCTGATGCTGTTGAAATCTTTGGTGATTCTATGCTTGCTATAAATCAGTTGGTTGGAGTTTATGAATGCCAAAGTGAAATTTTAGTATCATATTATGAAAGGTGTTTACAGCTATTGAAAGAATTTAAAGATTTCCGTTTGGAACATATTCCCAGAATACATAATGAAGAAGCTAATCGGTTGGCTCAACATGCTTCGGGATATCAACCTATCCTGGAGGTGTTTTTATCAGCAATCAGTGTCGATGATTGGAGAAAGGAAATCGTTGATTACCTAAGAGATCCATCTAAGAAAGTTGAGAGACGTGTTAGATTTCAAGCCATCAAGTATGTACTCCTTGATAATGAGCTATATTATCGTACTATAGATGGAATTTTACTTAGATGTCTTGGTGATGATGAATCAAAAAGTTTGATGGGTGAAATTCATGAGGGGGTATGTGGAGCACACCAATCGGCTTTTAAAATGAAGTGGATGATCAGAAGGAATGGATATTATTGGCCAACTATTCTTGAGGATTGTTTCAAATATTTCAAAGGGTGTCAAGGATGTTAGAAGTTTGGCAATATTCAGAGAGCACCAGCATCGGCTATGAATCCTATTATCAAACCTTGGTCATTCCGAGGATGGGTTATTGATCTCATTGGTCAGATTTATCCGCCATTAAGCAAGGGGCATAAGTTTATTCTTGTGGCTACCGATTATTTTACCAAATGGGTTGAAGCTATTCCTTTGGAAAAGGTCACATGGGCTAACATGATTGATTTTATTAAGGAGCATATTGTTTACCAATTTGGTATTCCTCACACAATCACTACCGATCAGGGTACTATGTTTACATCAGGAGAGTTTGATGAATTTGCAATCGGTATGGGGATTAAGATGTTGAATTCTTCTCCTTATTATGCTCAAGCTAATGGGCAAGCCGAAGCTTCTAACAAAGGGATCATTAAGCTCGTCAAGCGAAAACTTGAGAAAAACCCTAAATGATGGCATACAGTGTTAAATGAAGCCCTGTGGTCGTATCGGATAGCGTGTCATGGTGCAACTAAAGTGTCGCCTTATCAATTGGTATATGGGCACGATGTTGTGCTACCTTGGGAAATCAAAGCTGGCTCTAAGCGGATGTTTTCTCAAGATCAATTAGCTACCGATGATTATGTTACTCTAATGAAAGATGAGTTGGAGGATTTGGCTGGTCATTGTTTGAAGGCTTTGGTAAATATAGAAGAGAATACGAAGAGAGTAGCTAGATGGTATGATAAAAGGGTAAAGGTTAAGGAGTTCACCGATGGTGATTTACTTTGGAAATTAATTCTACCGATGGGGACTAAAAGTTTGAAATTTAGAAAATGGTCTCCTAATTGGGAAGGTCCTTATCGAATAAATTGATCTGCTCCTGGCAATGCATATATTCTAAAGACTCTCGAAGGAGTTGAATTTCCTAGAGCATTAAACGGAAAGTGTTTAAAAAGATACTACCCTAGTATTTGGGTCGATGCATAAGAAGTTTTAGTGCCGATAACAACCCTATCGACTAAACAAAATACTAGTGTTCTTGAAAAAGTTGATGAGACATACTATTGATGAAAAACTTTACAAATTCAATAGAGCTTGGATGGCCGATATTGCACGAAGGCGAATTTGGTTGGCCGCCTCTATCTCTTTGGTGTCTTCATCGGCCAAACCTCTATCAACTTGAGTTTCTTATTCATCTGTAGGGCCTTTCGGGCTTAGGCATCCCTTTCTTGCTGAAGGTCCTTAAGCATATCTGGTAGTTGACTTTCTTCTTGCTTGGCCTGAGTCAGTGCTTCTTCAACTTGCTTGAGCTCAGCGAGTAAAGCTTCTCTTTGGGCCGACAAATCAGAAATCTTTTGCTTTAGTTCAGCTCCTGAGGTTTGTAGAGTGCCGATGCTTTTGTGCTTCTCATCGGCAATGTGCTTCACTTGCAACATTTCCTCTTTGAGTTGGGCTTGCGCAGCTCTGTCGGCAAGGCGTTGCATAGCTTTTTGGCATTGGAGCTGGCGACTTGGAAGAGTACCTCTTCAACATCGGCAGGGATCTGACCATGGAGGGTCTTGAAAATAGCTTTAGCCGGATCAGAGTCATCTACTAGTTGAGCTGTATCTTGCTGAAGTAGGGCCAATAGATCCTCCAGTTTGGACTTGATTTCCACTGATGCGATCCCGAGTGCTAGGAGCTTGCTTCTTCCCCTTCATCGTCAGAAATTTTGATGGCAAAAGAAAATAGACTATCGGGGGAGTCTTGCTCCTAACAATATAAAAGAAAACAAGTTAGTTAGGATTAAGTATGAATAATGCAGGATGATCAGGTTGGGTGACTTACTTGTTTCAAGGCGATTTCTTGCCATGGGCTGGAGGATATGATTTGAATGGTGCCCTGATCAGCTAGATCTGCCGATGGAATATCCTCAGCTGTGAAATTGCTTGAGCGTTAAGAATTATGGTTTCTTTATGAAGTTCATCGGTAATGGTCCAATGGGTGATCGATATTTTACCTTGAGAGGAGATGATGGTTGTTTGCTCAGGAACGACACCCGATGACGTACCTTGATCAGATGGGTCGATGGTCTGTTCAGGTGCATCGGCCGGGTCTGCTTGAATCTGGGGCACCGGATGAGGTGGAGAAGATGGTGCTGGTTTTTACCGTTTCGGCTGAGTCTTGGTGCTTGTAGGAGCTTTTCTCTTGGATGGAGCTTGACTGGGGGGCATCAGCACTCGATGATTGAACAATCTGGACCCTTACCGATGTGCTGGTTTGCTTCTACAAGACGTGAGATTTTGTTAGTTAAGTATGAAAGCAAAAGAGTGTTTCTAAAAATCATTAAGAATAAAAGTGTCCAGTGTAGAGCGAATTACTGATGATGTTCCACTTGTGGTCGATGCACCCTAAAAAAATAGTATAAGTATAGGTGGAAATCGGTATGAGAGGAATAAATTGAGGATTTGCACCTTGAAACTTGTGCTAGGGTGGCAGCAGCAACTGGTGGAGTGGTCTTTAACCGCTTGGTAGTCATCTTCTTAAAGCGGACTCTTCGGTGCATCAGGGTTGCTAGGCTGGGAGCATTGTGGCCGATCAGGGAAATCAGAGATGCTGGCCGGAGGTCGAACGACCACCCACTTTTGCTCACCAATGGTACTAGATCATCGACCTGTTGAAACAAAGAAGTGAGTTGCTGATGCGGTTAGAAGTAAAGAAAGAATTGAATATCGGAAAGAGACTTACAACGTCGTCGGGGATTTCGTGCTCAGGGTCAATCATGTTCCGGTATGCGTGAGCCGATACTGTGAACAGTTGTTCCTTCCATTCTTCCCACCATAGCTTGTAAGATTCGGTGATGAAGGAAGCTGGAACCCAAGCCGATAGATCGACATCTGCTATATCGGCGTCTCGTGGAAGTTAGGCTACTTTGATCCACTCAAGACCGCTAGTGATCGTTTCCCTTGGCTTAATCACATCGGCATAGCAAAGTTTGATTGGCTGTTGACCGAAAGCCAACTAACGAGATAATGCCGATGGATTGTAGAATTTGTAAGTCACATTGGTATTATTTCCGCTGCCGAAGATGTTCACTAGAATTGCCCTTGGGGTGATAATGGCCATCATCAAATCATTGTTCTTGTTGAGAGCTTCATCGGCAGGATGAAAGAGGAGGGGGAATCTTGATTCTTCATCTATATAGGGCATCCAGGCCCAATGATCCCGGGAAAGGCCATTGTATAAAGTTTGAAAGAATCGGCCAATCTGATTCTCATTCGCATCAGTCCCAGGAAGGACTATGATGGCCTCGCCAAAGTTGAGAGGTGAGCGAGTTGCCGATTCATCTTCAACTAACTTGTAATCCTCAGCAATATCTCGAGGAAACTGCTGCGAAAAGAAATCCCATTGTAGACGCTTGTGCATATGAGCATTGAGCCACATATTGATAAACCACCAGGGGCCTCCCAAGTTACCGATCGGTTCACCCAGCAGAAGCTTCTCGGCCACTTGATGAAGGAGATGATAGGCAGAACTCAGAAGATATCGGCCAAGAGGGAATCGGTGGCCATTAGCTAGTCGCTCAGCAGCTGATAAGTAAACGCAAGTTGGTCCTACTGATCGGCCGCAGAAGATAAACTTATCCAGCTACATGTTCAAGAAGATAGCATGCTCTCTCTTGCTAACCGATCCGGTTTGTCGATACTTCTGGATGTACCCTGACCAACTGCCGAAGTTACGAGTGTCTACTCTGTGCTCGGATTTTCGATTGAAAATACTACCATCATCGGCAGTTGAAATATCTAAGCCTATGAGCATGAGTACATCGGCAAGTGTGCGGGGAGGCTGGGCCATGACCAAACATGAAAGCATTGAAGGTGTCTAACCAAAAGTATGCGGCTGCTATCATCATCGACTCATTTTTCTCCATATTGGCAATGGAGAGTCTGATGCATTGGTCTAGTTTGCGTTCTCCCCAGTATACCTTATTAGCCCCACTGACTCTCAAAAACTAATTTTTCCATCTTGGTTTTGGCCAGGATCGGAAGGTGTCTTTCCACAGATCTAGGAAGAAATTTTTGGCTCTAAAAGGGATCCTATTGGTTTCTGTATTTATTATATCAGTGGGATCTGGGTTGCCCAATGGACCCAAGCACTGGATATGAGGTTGTTGAGTAGGGATAACTATTTTGTCACTCAGTTCCTAGGTTTGGAGAATCAAAAAGACAGAAGAAAACGAAAAGAAAGTACTGAGTTCACCCCGGGCACGTTGAAGCTGATTGCCATTTTCTCCAAAAATGATGAGGAGACCGAAAGCTTGAGGATTTTTGGCTCAAAGGTCTTGCTGCGGGAGAGTTTCTCAGAGTTCTGGAACTTCTTGTTGAGGTCGCCGCTGGAGAAGATGAGATTGGAGATGGAGAATGGCAGGGTAGAAGATGAGTACTGAGGAAGGAAGTATTTATAGGTTGAGATGAGTGGGGTATTTTTGACTTATCTCTTTGCCGCATCCATGAAATTCGAGGTTGTTCAGATGGATATGGTAACTGTTCGCACAATAATCAAGGAATTGTACAGGTGACATGATCCTGAAGATATTTCATTGTGCATAATGTTTTAATAAGTCATCGACAATCCATCCTAACACTAAAAGTTTTGCTGATGGGCAGTTTTCTCTATAATTTGGTGCGGGTGGTTGGAAGATTTGAGGTGTTTACTGAGACGCAAGAATCAAGGTTGAGGTTGTTTGGATTTGGTGATAGATTTTTACCAGAAGGAAAGTAATTGTGAAAAGGTTATCATTATTAGGAGTGAATTTTGGAGCATTAATGATTTTATACTCTGAAATTGGGGGGCATGTGTTGACATCGTTTTAGGCATGAGTCAAGATCATTAAGACGAGTTGGTCGGTAGTAGAGAAGTTAATGTGTCCAACCGATAGAAGTGTGTCAATGGCCGATGATGCCGATGACAGAATGATGGTTGGAAGAATCTGCTAGCCTGGTGTTGGAGGTGAAGACTACTGATTATTGTTGATTAATTATCGGTGCCGATAAGGGACGATTGATCGCAGATGCCGATGGGGGAGGATGTGAAAATCATTGCTAAAGGGGCATATATGTGCCGATGGGACAGGAGCCGATGAAGACTTGGAACAAAAAGGCGATGAAGACTTGAAGAGGACTTCATCGTAATTAGGATGGACATAGGGGTAGATGATTATTATTTCTTTTTCCATAATTATCTAGATATGCCTTATATGTAAGAGTCTCGCTTACTTTAGTTGAATTTTGGTCGTGTTCGGTTGTAACTCTTAACGGCCAGGGTATAAATATAGACCCACCGGCAATGTAAAAGATATATCAATCAATCAATACCAAACACAAGCTTTACATCTACTTTTATATCTACTTTTCGATGACTTCATCAAATTCACATACTTTTTTTTGTTTCCGAGTTCTTAAGGATTTGGCGAGTCATACTCGGCGATTTCTCGAGTTCTGTGTGAGTACCACTTGGCCATGACATCCGGGCGCATCGCTGTTGTCGGGACCAAAGTATTCAAGTTATCACCTTTGTCAATTGCTAGGTTAAATCGGCTGGCACGCCTTGATATCGAAATTGGATATTAGCCTTTTGTGTTTGCAGATTTATTTTTGCATCAACAAACAAGACACTTATCCGCCATGAAAAAGATCACGATTGGGACGTGGGAAGGATCCAGAAGACACTGGAAGAAACCAGGGGCCAGCGGCCGCCTAGCGCCGGCCGGCGCCCCAACTCTAGGGTTTTGGCCCCCTTTTGGAAGCTTCCTCCACCGCCTCCAAGGAGTCATCTTGGCCCTTGGTTAAGTCGGTTTGATCCTGCGGCGCACGTCGATCCCACCGGGCTATAAATAAAGGGGCAGACCCCCTCCCTGGAGGCATCAAGTCATTTGGAGATCAATCCATCAAGAGTCTTCTCTAGTTCATCAGAGCCTCTCTAGTTCATAGCTTTAGCCTAATTAGATTAGAAGTAGAAGAGTTCTAGTTCTTCAGCGTGATCTGGAGCCCCTGGCGTCTGTCTGGAGCATGGAGTTCAGTATAGTTCTAGTACCTTTCTCTTATTGTATTCAATATTATGATTCAGGCAATATTGTTCTTAATCTCTTATATATTCTTAATTGCAATAGTCATTGTCTACTTTGATTATATGTCTAGGATAGTTGGTTTGATCTTATTGAATTCATGTAATTGCTCGTATAGTGTTTACCTAATCAATTGTTGGGTAGATGGTAGACAATATGTAGACGTGGTGTCTAGATATCTTGTTTATCTGCGAGGGCACCCTGACATGCCGAGACGTGTGGTAGTCCATGCAGATGACAGCTGTGTTGGTTCCTCTGTAGTCCACCCTCCGTACGTAGGACAAGCTTGGGCGCGGTCGCGAAGGAGGTGACGCTTGACTCTTAATATCCTCATTAGTTGATGCCTCTTTACATGTGATTATGATATAGAGTTGACTTAACAATGATTTCTAGATGTAATTGCACTAATTAGAGTTATTCATTGATGTAGTTATAGAATTACCTTAGTATTTGTTCCTCAGTTTATCCATTGGCTAGCTATTACTATGACTAGAAGAGCTCTAATATTTATCTATTTATGATGATTGATCATTATTTATCTTATATCTTTTAACAAGTGACTTATCCCTGTTCTGAGTAGGATTCTAATTAGGGTTTACCGTTAACATCAATAGCATAAGTTATAGTTATAAGTCCTATATATATACCTTCTCTATGGATACGATATTTAAAACCTCCCGGGTGAAATGTGAAATTGGTGCGGATAATCTTACTTAAATCTTATTTAAAGAAGTGCAGTTCATTTATACCAACACAGGGTCACCTTCTCATGTCTTCTAGAGTATTCCTGAGTTACCGAAGGGATCTTCTCTCTATGTAATTCTGACATGTGGACCTCCTTTTATTCTTATTCCGATAACCCTCTGCAGAAATAGACAATCACCAAAACTTGTGGAATTCTGTTAGTGATAACCCCTATAGCTTGATGATATTCTGATTTTAATCCTTTCTCATGCTATGTTATGGTTAAAAAAAGTATTTATCTATCGTCAACAATTGGGTAAATAAATGGGGAATTGAGAACATCACGCACCTATGGCCATGCTTGGTGATTTGATATCTATAGTGCAATTGGTTTTATTAGTAGCTCTGCCTTCGAGCGTCACCTCATTTTTGTTGGAGACATTACTTTGTGCGACTCGCTCTTTTCCTATGGTCATGCCCCTAGGATTAATGGCAATAGCATGTGAGAAGTAATGGGTCTTAAGGGTCTAGTAGGAGATGAGCCCGAGCAAGGGCAAATGGTCACTGAGCCCTAGGTCTACCTATGAGTATATTTCATACACATGTGCACAACAAGATGTGTATCAAAGGTTTAACAAGAAGGCAAGCTTGATGGTATTCCACAGGGTGTTCAATTGAAGGCCAAAATTACATATTGTTGTATTGGAAGATTATGAAAATAATCTAGTTCAAGCATAAGACAATAATGCAAAAGGAGTTGATGTAATGGCTTCTATGTTGTGGATATCTATAACACCCTGTGTCCAAAAATTGCTTATATGGCCTAGCTCCGCACATGGAACGGACCTGCATATGCATAGCACATCTATTACATTTTTGTCCTGGCTTCGTGTAAAGGGTTAACCTAGAGATGCTATGTTTGGAATGACAAGACTTATAAGTTCGCCCTCACCCTCCTAGACTTCCAAGGTGATACTAAACGCACCAACCACAACCACACATAAGCCACTTGGGCTACATGGGTCAATAACACAACTACTATAGACTTCTAATGGGTTGTGGTGTTACATTCATCCCCCTTAAGTGCTGATGCCCTTGGCAACTAACCACATATATGTGGTAGATGTCTAGAGCCACCCCTTGGCACACCCCTCCACAGGTAACATGCAGCAAGGATTGATGCTCCGAATACCATCTACAACGCCCTATGTCCCAAAATGCTTATATGTCCTAGCTTCACACATGGAATAGGCCTGCATATGTGTAGCACCTCCCTTACATTTTCATCCTTGCTTTATGTAAAAGGGTTAACCCGAAGGTACTAGATTTAGAACAATAAGGCTTATAACCTAGCCCTCACCCTCCTAGACTTTCAAGGTTGTACAAAACCCACCAACCACAACCACACATAAGCCACTTGGGCTACTTGGGCCAACAACACAACTACTATGTTCTTGTAATGGGTTGGGGTGTTACAATATCATAGCATCATATGAAAGCAAGCGTGTTTGCATTAGCAAATGGCAAATGAGCCATGAGTTGATTTTGGATTGATATCAATAATGTCTTGCTTTGCATGAACAAGAAGAGTTTAATAGTGATTTGTTGATAAAGGATTGAAGAAATGATCAAGAGTGAATAAGTGAGTAAATGTACAAAAAGATAATGTATAATGGATATAAGATGGTCTCTGATTTGCTTGTATGGATAAAGCTTTTGGAAAATTGATATGCATTAATTTGATCAAGCTAGAAGTATGAAGGTAGAGATTGAATTGGCTCGTAACCATATTGACGCTGATTGATACTCCCTCTATCCTTGAAAGCTTCAATTCCTAGAGTTGTCTTAGTCAAACTTTTTAAACTTTGACCAAATTTCTACAAAAAATGCTAAGATTTATAGTACCAAATTGATACCATTAGATTTAATATAAATATATTTTCATAAGATACTCATTTTATGTCATATATGTTGATGCTCTTTTCTATAAAGTTGGTCAAACATAAAAAAAGTTTGACTGGCACGGATTCTAGGAATTGAAGCTTTTAGGGACAAAGGGAGTGTATGTCAATGTATGTGAATCAAACTAAAGCTTGATTGATCTCAACATTGATATCAAGAAAATATTCAAGTGAGAATAATAATATTGAAGAAATGATTTTCATGGATGCTTAATATTGGTTCAAGATATGATGTGACTTGAGGATGGCTTGATAGGGTGAATATAGCAAGGAAAGGGCTTCAAGGGACTAAGCAAAGGTGAAGGATAAGTGATGGCTTGAGGACCGAGGTACCTTGGCTAAGGTGAAGAAGAGAGTACTTGCATTGAGTCAATGTACTAACCGAGCTATGATGAGTCATATTGTATTAAGGATCAAATCATTAGTGGAAGTGACTAAAAGCCATAGATTGAACTCACATGTGTTGAAATGGTTCATTTTACATGCTCAACTTGTGCTTGCTCAAGAGAGTAGACAAAGTTGATTGCAACCCCTTATGAAATGATATTGAGAAGAAATAGAACATTAAGGCATTGAAGGTTCAAGTGGTTAAAATAGTTACATTCTCTTGATCTTGAGTATAGGTATAACGTACTATCAAGGGTATGCAATATGAATCGTAGACAAGTCTCAAGTGCTCAAACTAATCAAACTCAAGTGCTAACATGAGAGAAACAAATTAACATAACACTTTCACTTGTTGATCTCGGGGCTTGTTCTTTGTAGGGTTGGGTAGCCTCGGAACAAGCTTTTTGAAAAGCCAAGATCACTAAAATCAAAATTCAGAGTAAAAAGTTACAATTTTTCCATGAGGGTGCTGTTTTTTAGAGCTGAGGAAGTGCCACAAATTTTTGAGGCTGTACCACAGCTAGGTAGATCATAATAGCTAGTTTTTGAGCTCTAAAAACTAGTTTTTGTGGGAGTGGGTATATATACCCATCTCATGCCTCTTGGTGAGGATGTTAGCTCCCATAACATACTAAACCCATTCCAAGCCTTTTGTGAGCTCTCTCTAACTCATCTCGTTGAGAGATTGAGTGATTAGTGTGAGATTCAGTGTTAGAGAGCAAAAGAGAGCAAGCCAAACCTTGAGCACTTATCGAACTTTTCAATCTTTGTTGTGCATTTGTTACTATTAGAGGTGAAGCCTCCTAGATGGCTAAGCATCTCCCGACAAGATCCCATGCTTGTGGTGAGCCATTAAAAAGTTTGTATTGCCCAAAAATCTCAGTGGAACACTTAAGTTCAACCTCAATACGTGTTGGACTTGAGAAGAGGATATGGTTTTCGAAGAGATCCAAAGCCTTTTTGGCTTCCTCAACAATATAGACATAGGCAAGCGTTGGTGGTGAGCTAAACCATGGGATAAATCATGTCTTCTCTCTTATGTTTTCAATTGCATTATTTATGTCCTGCTCGATCTACTTGGTGTTTGTGAGTGTAGATACTTCATGGACTTGCCATTGGACATCTCCAATCACTTCTACAAGTTTAATTTGAGTTTTTCTCATAGGCATAGTTGTTGCTAAACTATATGTGTTGTGCGGCAATGTTGTGACATTGCGTCGAAGTGTTGTGATGTGATAGTTTTGCGAGAACGTCTGGTAGTGTCGTGACTATTACTAACTGCTATATTGGGTTTCAATTTTAAATAGGCTTATTCACCCTCTTTAGGCGACATCAAGGTCCTTTCACATATTTGATTGATGAGGAAGATTAAAAGGCCAAACACCCAACTCTTTCTTGAAATGAACAAGACAATTTCTGTTTAAAAGATAGAAACTCTCATTTGTTGAGAAAAATTTATTGCTTGGTTCCAATGTATGACCAAAATTTGTTAGGCTCCCCATTTGTAGGCCTTTTGCTTTCAATGGCCAAGATTCAATAGAGTGCATGACCAAATTTAGGATATATATTCGTACTATTAAGATAGGAACTCTAAAGTGACTACAATTATCTAAGTGCCACTAGGTGATGACTTCCTTTGCGTTTGCATTAGACCTAGTGATGTGGTGAGGAAGCAAGTGAAAACATTTAAGAATGATTTTTAAAATGCTAACTCAGTACTAAAGGTGTGTGATTCCTGTGGGAATCTAATTGGAGTTAGCATGTTTGAAAAACTTTGAACACTAGTGTTAGTGGAGTGTCTTTGCACTCACTAGTCACGAGAGCTCTCTGATGGGCATCGGAGAATTACTCCACCAAGTTCTAGAGAGAGGTAAAGATGTCACTAGAGTCCTCTGTGAGGGCATTAGGGAACTCACTGGAGCTTGGTTGACATGTCTATTGGCTGCAGAAAGTCTAGATGAGCATGTTAACTTTTGGTGCTCAATGGAGTGGTGGCACCAGGCATGGGGAACAATGGTGTCCGATGACATGGGTTTTCAAACGAGCTAATCGAAGCTCTCTGGTGTGGATACTTGAGGTTTTAGTGGAGAGATACTTTAGAGAGCAATTTTCTAGCACAAGTTTACTAGTTGCACTAATTGGAGATTTTGGTGCTTTTACCAGAGGGTTGAATAGTATGTAATCTATAGCCATTGGGAGTTGATTGTTGGATCACTTTAGTGCTTATATTTTTAGTTAAAGAAGTTGGCAACAAGTTTTGTGTGGGAGGTATAAATAGGTGGTGTGCTCGGTTATTGCACCCCTCTTGGTCCCCTTGGTTGATTCCTACACACATTGGAGCTTGAGATAACCACTCCACTCATTTTGCTTAACTGAGATTGTATTTGAGTGAGATTAGGAATGATCTGTTGCATTTGCATTCAAAGTTTTCATCTAGTGACACTAGTTGAGCATGTTCACTGTAGAGTTCTTATTACTCTTATAGGTTGTTAACTCCTAGATGACTTGAAGGTTGTAGACAGTGTCGAGCACCGCTTGGAGATTGTGTATGGGTGCTTTGATGAAGGATTGTGAGGGGTTCTTGTGCTAGTCCTCATGAGAGATCGTGAAGAGCAACTCTAGTGGGTTTGTGACAGCAAGTGTACCTCATCATCGAGTCAGCTCATAGGCATGCAAGGCTTGTAGAGGAAAGGCGATCATTGGACATGCTACAACACGAACATAGGTTGCTGACAAGCAACTGAAACCTTAGGGAAAATTATCGTGTCTACTTGTCCCCTTTGTTTTGCACCTCACTACACTTATGTTTTTATTTGATCTTCTTTGTGTCTGTGCAGTTGCTTGAAGTAGCTGCCTAGTTGAGTAACTTGCTCGAGTAGCCTTAGCTCTAGTTGTTGTTTGTGCTAGAGTAGTCGAGTAGAGTAATTTTAATTTTTTCTTACTCAACTAATTTCTAGTACTTGTGCTTGTGTGTTCATGCTTTGCTCACTAGAATTGTTGAAGAGGCTTGTGTTTAGGTGATTGGCTATAGCACATAGTGTTTATTAAGAATTATCTTTGTTACTATTCATGATCCTAGGTTTGAACTGTGTATTGAGGCCTTGTTTAGTTTATCCAAAAAACAAAAAACTTTTCAAGATTCCCCGTAAAATCGAATCTTGTGGCATATGCATGGAGCATTAAATATAGATAAAAACAAAAACTAATTACACAGTTTACCTGTAAATCGCGAGACGAATCTTTTAAGCCTAGTTACTCCATGATTGGGCAATGTTTGTCAAATAAAAACGAAAGTACTAGTGTCAAAATCTAAAAAAATTTCGCATCTAAACAAGTATATTGAACTTCTGCTCGTTGCCAAGCTGATTTCTTGCTGGACAAGAACAGCCGTCACAAATGATGACTGCTGCTCACTAACCGGTACATCTCGCTGGTGAAGGGCTCGTTCGTTTAAGGTCATTTGTGACCACGAATAGTTCTCGGTGAAAATTGACTATACAAATTACACTAGCATTTTTGGTAGAAATGGTTTCTGGTCACCATTCCCTGCCAAACGAACGCAGCCGAAGTGAGCATCCCCAAGGGCCGAAGTCACCATTCACTGTATTTTCTGATCATAGCTGTAGTGTTTTATTATGTCAATTGCTGATCAGGATGATATAAGCGGGTGACAATGTGCGATGTGAGTAATCTATACCTAAAGATAGAAAAGGAAAGTAATAATGTGCATGATCTCCACGGGTCTGACTTGATAGGAAAGGAAATTTAATTTACTAATTACTACATGATTTACCAAGTTTCAATTTCCGATCATGTGGAAGGAATGATAGGTATAGTCGATATTAAATCGATTGCACGGGTCTTCACCACGGCCAGATACACGAATCTGTTTGAGTCTTTTTGGTTAAAAATAAAAAAATAGACTAAATAGATAGAATAGAATATAGATATGGATAGATAGAGAATCGCTTCTTGTAGTTAGTAGATCAGTCAACTGAACAATTAAACTAATCGAAATAAATAAAATCAGTAGTACTCTGAAGCCTTCTGATGATAGGGAAAAAAAAGTAGTGCGTGTGAAAGAGCCGACATCTGATTTGGACATCATTGCAGTGCTCCATTTGCAAGTTGCCGCTCAGCAATTTGTTCCTCAAACCATCAAGTGCTATTACTAGTATTCTGTTAATTCACCTATAAATAAGTAGCTATTACAAAGCATAAATGCAATGCTAAATTTATATATAGGCCGAGAAATTAATTACTCCCAACTGAAGGAACATTTACTTTTACCATGGAAAATATAACAGAAAAAAAAAGAAAATACTGCCAAGGCGATGAACATAACACGTGCTGGTTTGGCACAGATATTTTGCTTCAAAAGAGGCAACCTAGATCGCAGAATAATTCTGAGAAATCCTTGCAAAATGACAGTGAAGTCTCTCCTAACCTCCCGTTTCCGTCCCACGCTTTCCCGTTTCCGTCCTACCAACCCCTGAGGGCTGAGGCAGCGAGCATCCCTGACCTGCCTTGCCTGGTGCCTGCTCTGCTATAAGCTGCAGCAGGCAGCTGGTGCCCCAAAGCAGCCGACGCCACCGCCCACACGTCTCCTCCACCTCCCAACAATCCCCCGTCGTTCGCCTCCCCGATCCGCCCGCGCCCCGCCAACCGGGAGCGCAGCGGCTTTGTCGGTGCGGGAATGCGGGTTCGTCGCGCGGCGGCGCGGTGAGAGCTGTTGGTTGCCGGGTGGTAGTAGCCCGCCCCGGGCACCGGCGACGGCGATGGGCTGCTTCCCGTGCTTCGGCTCCACGAGCGACGAGGAGCTCAAGTACTACGGCGCCCTTGGAGGCAATGGCGGCGGCGTCGGCCGGGCGGCCGCGTCCTCGTCCTCGTCCTCGTCCGCTGCCGGTGGCGGCGGCCGGGCGGAGGAGGCCGTGGTGGCACCGCCGCGCGTCGCGAGGGACCACGCAGGTGCGTGCTGTTTATGCGCGTCTACCTCCTCCTCCTCCTCCTCCCCCTGGGATCGTTGGCTTGGTTTGTTGTTGTTGTTGTTGGGATCGGAACCGGATCCGAAGGATGAGGTTTGATGCTCGGTGTTAGTCTCTTCGCGGTGGTTGGGTTGGTACGAATGGAGCGGCTGATCCCTTGTGCGTGTTGATGTGATTGAGGGAAATGACAGGAACGATGCTGTGTTTCCTTCAGATCTTTTTACAGTGTTATTATTATTATTGGAGATGGGAGAAGGGTACTATTTGAAGGGGAGAATGATATCGACTTGTAAATCCCCAATTCAGAAACTCCACGTGATGATAACCCATTGGTTAGAAGCAGGGATATGTTTCCTATTATGATTAGTATATTGGCTTGCTTGTTCTTGACTGTGTCTTGATCATTTAGACAATGGATATGTGCAGGGGCTGACAAGGCACGGGCCAAAGGCAATGCTGGCTCGAAGAAGGAGCTTTCAGTTCTCAGGGATGCCAGTGGCAATGTCATCTCTGCTCAGACCTTCACCTTCCGCCAGCTTGCCGCCGCAACAAAGAACTTCAGGGATGAATGCTTCATCGGGGAGGGAGGGTTTGGGCGCGTTTACAAGGGCCGCCTTGACATGGGCCAGGTAATGAGCTTTGTTGTCAAAGCGGCGCTTCCACTTTTCTTGTTTCTTGCTGTTGGATTAGTACAAAAGTGGCTCAGTTGTACCAATGGCCTCATTGATCTGTCTAGGACATTCAAGAAAAAGAAGTGTCTGCACATGTGGTGGATGCCCACTGGCACAAAAAATCTGTGTTCACTTTAGCTGATCCAACTTATACTGGCCTGATAAATGAGGACACTATAGACTGTTTCATAGGTCCTTCATTTTATATTCACAAGATGAAACAGACAAACAAGTTATGCATGTCATTTGATTCATATGCAGTTACTTGAAATCCTGAATTGTAAGATGAGGCACTGCATTAGTATTTTACTGAAATGATGAATAATCTATTGCAGGTTGTTGCTATCAAACAGCTGAACAGGGATGGTAATCAAGGAAACAAAGAGTTTCTAGTGGAAGTTCTTATGCTTAGTTTGCTGCATCATCAAAACCTGGTCAATTTGGTTGGTTATTGTGCTGATGGAGATCAACGCCTTCTCGTGTATGAGTACATGCCACTTGGATCATTGGAGGACCATTTGCATGGTAAGACTGTTTGTTTCTTTTCTATATTTGTCTTTTGCATATTAGTGCCTGTTAAGTTTCCTGTTTATGGTTACTTGCTGCTACTGTGTGCTGTTCAGTGCATGCTAGTACTTGTCTTTCACATGCCTATTGGAGTATATGCTGCCAATCTGCCATGCTGTCTGGCCCCATCTTTCTGCCAATGTGTTTCATTTTGTCCATGTGCATTAATGCATATTTCCATGATTGTGAGACACTTTTCTCTCCCATGTCCTTTTGTCCATGCAGCAGGACATAATGTACCCAGTAGCCAATAGGTTTTTTTCATTAGTCAATCATGGCCGTGCCTTACTAATTTCCATTGTTACCTTATTAAAGTTGGCTGTGCTTTTAATATCTGCATCGTGATTATGGGCACAGTATAATTAAGTGCAGTAGTAGCCCGTTTACATCAACCATTTGAGAGAGGTTTTCTACATGGCTCTTTATCACAAAATTTAGAAGAAAAACAACAGGTTCCCATAGAATCTCTTAACCAGTCTCCATCTCTTCTGCTCTCCGAAACCACCCTTCTTGCTCTCCACTAATGGAGAGGCTGTATCACTCTAAATTCAATACACGGTAGTTCTCTCATGATTTTTTTTTTCATAGAAGGAAAATTCGATAAATCATTAGAGTATAGAGAATGAAACTGAGAGAGTCCGTGGGAGAGATGAGATATATAATGAGAATATTCATGGGATCCTCTAAATAGAGAAATAGCGATTGAAATTTGGAGAGGCTTTTAGAGTTGCAACTGTTTATTGTACCTTTCTAGGGAAATCTCTAAACAGAGTAAATAAGTCAACTATATCATTTTTCTGTGGAATCTGTTTACAGATTTGAAGTTAAAACTTTAAAATTGTTCACTTATATATGATTATACTATCGATGGCATATCCTTATTCTTCATGTGACTAAAAATGTGTTCAAAAAATTACCTTTGTTTAGGTTCATTTTTGTTGCAAAGACGTAGCTTATTTCATTTCCCCTTTATAATTCCTTGGAATGGAATACAATTACTGCTGTGTTACACTTATGTGATAATTAATTTGATTACTCAGATAAAAAGGTCATGTATAATTACTTAGTTGACAGACAGAAGGCATCAGGCGTCTCCTGTTACATAAGAATACAGCATTTTTAGCAATTCAGTCATGGCAGTTATTGGAGCCTAGGAAAGAAATAGATCACCAAAACAACAGTAACCCAATTAAGATTTCTCAAGAACTTGATGTGGTCTACCAATATTGTGCCCAGAAAGTTCATATTTGAACTATGTCATATACTAATGTCAGATGTTCCCAAGAGTGTAGTGGCAACTGTGCACTAGAAACATTTTCTTTTGGGTCAATATTGGGAACAGGAACCAACAATCTTGCAATGTTTGAAGTATTGGTTGTGCAGATCTGCAGTTTCTACAAAATCTGCTGAGAAATTCATTCATATTATAAGCACTTTGACTTTGTTGCAGTCAAGTGTTGTCTACTATCAGCAGGGTAATATTTTCTATCTCTGAATTAACTTAGCACTTAATGCAGATCTCCCTCCTGACAAGGAGCCCTTGGATTGGAACACTAGGATGAAAATTGCTGCAGGTGCTGCTAAAGGGCTGGAGTACCTGCATGACAAGGCACAGCCACCAGTTATTTACAGGGATTTCAAGTCATCAAATATTCTATTGGGTGAGGGCTTCCATCCAAAGCTATCAGACTTCGGTCTTGCTAAGTTGGGTCCTGTTGGTGACAAGTCTCATGTCTCAACACGAGTTATGGGAACATATGGTTATTGTGCTCCAGAATATGCTATGACAGGACAACTTACAGTTAAGTCAGATGTTTACAGCTTTGGAGTTGTCTTGCTTGAGTTGATTACTGGCCGGAAGGCCATTGACAGCACCAGACCAGCGTCAGAGCAAAACCTTGTGTCATGGGTAAGTTTGTTCAAACTGTTCACGAATCCTTTGTTGAATATGCCAAACTGTTGGGTAACCAGTATTTTCGTTGTTGATGTTGGCCTTCCAAGGATTTGTTTGGAAAGTGTGTCTAATTTTGTTATGAAACTGAAACTGTTCATGGGTATAAGAGTAGTCGGTCTTTTACATGATTAGGCATGAGTGCTATGATTGTGATGGCTCTTCATTTCGATGTTAAACTGTTGGATCTGATTGTCATAGAAACTATGTTAAACTCTAGAAATGCAGTCTGAAGTCTACCTTTAGTTTTTTTTTCTTAAAAAAATGTACGAGTATATTTGGTAGTTAGGATTGTAGTCAGATATTTCTATATGTATACAGGGAGGTGTATTGCCTCAAATCTCTGTATTCTATATACCACCCAAGAGGCTCATTGCAATACATCCTGCTTAGAGTCTCAAATAATACCTGGTTGCTTTGATAACTATACGCATACAAGCACATATTATGTCTTGGAAGAGAATGAACATTAGGCATCCTTCTATGATGGTCAATGGTTATGATCTTCCTTTTGCCTATTTCATTTGATTGATGACAATGTAATGAAGTTAATTCTTTATTGGCAGGCACGGCCCCTTTTCAATGACAGGCGGAAGCTCCCAAAGATGGCTGACCCAGGCCTGGAGGGGCGATTCCCTACACGGGGGCTTTACCAGGCACTTGCTGTGGCATCAATGTGCATCCAGTCAGAGGCTGCGTCACGCCCACTCATCGCCGACGTTGTGACCGCTCTGTCATACCTTGCAAACCAGATTTATGATCCTAGCTTGGCGCACACATCCAAGAAAGCAGGTGGCAGTGACCAGCGGAACCGGGTTGGTGACAGTGGAAGGGTGCTTTCCAAGAATGACGATGCAGGCAGCTCTGGCCACAGGTCACCGAGCAAGGACCGGGCCGACTCCCCCAGAGAGCAGTTCCCGGGGGCCGCGAACAGGGGCCAGGACAGGGAGCGAATGGTGGCCGAGGCAAAGATGTGGGGTGAAAACTGGCGGGAGAAGCGGCGAGCTGCTCAGGGGAGCCTGGATTCTCCAACCGGAGGTGGGTAGCGTCGGTCACCAAGGACTGTTTCGCCCGTGCGTGCTCTGTCTCAGACTGTTTTTGCCTTTGTGTGGTGAGGATGAAGACAATTGGGTTTCCCCTTTCCCGTGTTTGTTAGGTGTACATTTGTAGGTGTAAAACAAAAGAAAAAGGGACGTTGGGGGAAAAACGGAGGGAAGAGAAGGATGCTTGTTCTGGATGTGTATGAGACGTGCCTGTAAATTCTCGGAAAATTTTGCAACGGTGAAGGACTAGTTTGAACCCATTCTGTCACATTCGTCCTTCTGAGGTTTTTCCCCTCTACCTGTTTAAGCAGTGTTTTGTGTTCTGTCGGATAAAATTGTCGGCTTGGCTAGCACACATCTAAGTGGGCCAGCTTCATATCCATTTGCCCCTGGGTCTTGTTTACTTCCCAGAAAATTTTGCAAATTTTTTCACATTCCCTGTCACATCGAATCTTTAGACGCATGCATGGAGTATTAAATATAGACGAAAATAAAAACTAATTGCACAGTTTGGTCGAAATGGACGAGACGAATCTTTTGAGTCTAGTTAATCCATGATTGGACAATATTTGTCAAATACAAACAAAAGTGATACAGTATCCATTTCCCAAAAATTTTCGGAACTAAACAAGGCCCTGGTGTGTCTTCAGTGACTGCGCGCTTTGTGCTTGTTCCAGCGTGTCGAACACCGGTTCTGGAATCAATCTGGGCCTTGTTTACTTCCTAGAAAATTTTGCAAAATTTTTTACATTCTCCGTCACATCGAATCTGTAGACGCATGCATGGAGTATTAAATATAGACGAAAATAAAAACTAATTGCACAGTTTGGTCGAAATTGACGAGACAAATCTTTTGAGCCTAGTTAGTCCATGATTGGACAATATTTGTCAAATACAAACGAAAATGCTACAGTGTCCATTTCCCAAAATTTTTCGGAACTAAACACGGCCCTGATAGTTTGGGATTCCGGTTCTAGAATCAATCGGAAATTTTGGGATTCAACTGGAGGACGGCCCTGGGGCCCAGGCACGTTGGGGCCAGGTGCTGTTCCCAGATCACAAGCAAACGCGGTGTACTGGCACTGAGCTAAGGAAATATTTCGCCCTGTATTTAAAAAAAACTTTTTTGGAAAATATTGAAGCCTATATTAATAGCATACAAAAAAAGCAACATAGGTTTATCTATTGGTTTGTCGAATACTATACAATAATTCTTTTTTTTATTGGGCAATATGTGGATGTTTAAAGCCCTCTCAGGCTATAGAGTTCCGCGAGAATCAGAACATTTTGCATTGCCGCTCACGGTAGGCCAGAAGTAGGTCTTAGAGCACCTCCAAATCTCCTTGTCTTCGGAACTAAACAAGGCCTAAACAAGGTCTAAGCTCAACTGCAACAACCTCAAATTAGAGCCCCCTACTTTTCGCATTCTCTATTCTCTCACTTTCTCTTTGTATTATATATATTTGAATAATTCCAATCTAAGGCATCATAAGGTAGAGCATAATTTTTTTAAAAAAATATGAAACTAATTTCATAATTTTCCAAGTTGAAAAAGTTTTTGTATATGATTTTTCCTAAATTGAATTTTAGGAGCAGTTGTTTATGGGCCGGGCAGCGGCGATCGTTGGCACATCGCACGTGCGTCGTCGGAGCTGACTAGACGATTCACTCGGCAGAGTTGCATACTGTACTTGCAATTAGGTGAGTCCGTGCCGTGATAGGAGAGAGACACTAGTCCTATTCCTACGGGTGTGCCAAATTTGGGCGGCCAACCTTTGGTTGCAGCTGGCAGAACACGCGTGGACAGTCGACCGAACGGAAAAGTCGAGTACGACCCGACCTGTTGTGTGCCTGCGTTCGGAGGCCTTGTTTAGTTCATCCTAAAATACTAATTTTTTTTTTAAGATTTTTCGTCCCATCAAATCTTTAGGCGCAGGTATAAAACATTAAATATAAATAAAAAATGATTAACTACAGAGTTTATCTATAATTTGCAAGATTAATTTTTTAAATGTAGTTAATCTATGATTAACAATAATTATCAAATACAAACGATTTCGCCTAACTAAACAAAGCCTCCTGCTGTCACCCTCGTCAATATCCAATTCTGCATGGCTCTAGAACACCTCGGGAAGAAGGTTCCTGATGCATCTTGCTGCCTTTCTCGTTAGCGTCACTCGCCCGCCCGGGAAGCGGATGCGGATGCGGATGCCATGCGCTTCCTTCCACCCGGCGCCGGCAATGCTGGACCTGGACCGCACCGCATGGGAATGGAAAATGGATATGCCGCGGCATACACCCGGACGCGGCGAATATTCCCTCTCTTTTGGCGCGCGGCCGAATTCTTTTCCCGTTCCGATCCCGAGATGCCCAACCTAATTAACGTGCACGCACGCACGCACACGTGACGACGCAAAGAGAGGTCCGCGGACTTTAATTTGTTTGTGTATATGTATATATATAAATAGCCGGCGTCCTCGCTCGTCGCCTCCGCAAATTAGCAAATCCGCACGCATTTCACATACACAAAATATACAGCTCCTCAGCTCCACATTGATCATTTGGCCGTTATATCCAGCGCGGATAAATTAATCCTTGTCTTCATCGCTCCATCGTCGTCGTCTGACCGCCGCCCGCCGTCGCCGTGACCATCAACAATCAGGCTAGCTATAGCTCCTGCTGCGGCCTCTGCATCGATCGCCGGCGCCGCGACTGCCGGGGGAGCCGCGCGCGGATCGTCGTCGATCGGAGCCACACAAGTACGCACAGACATGGCTAAGCTCAAGGCGGCGCGCGCCACCGACGTCCCGTCCGCCTTGCCGCCGGAGCCGGACATCGCCGCGGACCTCGACGGCCTAGCAGCCGCCGCGTCCTCGTGCTCGTGCATCAGAGGTACGTACGTGCGCGGCCACGATAGCTAACGTACGCGTATCTATAGGGCACGCGCATGCAGACGGCACTGCCGCAATTTATTTATATTATATATATTAATGATTTGGCAGCGGGCGCGGCGGAGGCGACGACGACGGCAGCCGAGGGACGGCCGCTGGTGGTGATAGGGCACCGCGGCAAGGGGATGAACACGCTGGTGTCGCCGGACCCGCGGCTGCGCGGGGACGTCAGGGAGAACACCCTCCGCGCCTTCAACGACGCCGCCGCCAGCCACCCCGCCGTCGCCTACGTCGAGTTCGACGTCCAGGTAAAATCACTGTTTCTGGCGTATATAAGTAGAACTTTGACAATAATGCCGCCGCCGGCCGGCAAAGGCATTCATTCACTCGATCACCGGCGTGCCGGCCGCGTGCGCCACCTCGATCTGTTTGTGGCGTCGTCGGCGGCGGCGTTCGTCAGCGACGGCACGGCACGGCACTGTCCAAGCAGCGTCCTAGCTAGCTGCATCCAGAAACATCACGGGGATGGTGGAATTCTTTCCTCTCCAGTCTCCGTTCCGTTCTAGAGCACCCGACCGACCTACTAATTCCCTTGCTCAGAAAAACCTGCCTTGTGGGTCCGCATGAACCTAGAGTCACGTTATAATTGGATTTAGGACTTTTCAAATTACCTACCTACCTATAAATATAGCAAAAAACTTTTTTCTTTGCGGGTAAGAAAAAGTTTGTACCAATGTGGAGAAATTAAAAGGTTATATTTTCTTTTTATAGAAAAGGAATTATTAAAGGTTCTAATTATTTCTGCCTCTGCAACTGAGAGCGAGCAAGCAAGCGCTAAGCATGGCCATGAAATCGTGCAGGTGACCAAGGACGGCTGCCCTGTCATCTTCCACGACAACTTCATCTACACCCAACAAGACGTAAGTTTATCAATTGCTCTGTTCAAGTGTCCAACAGCAATTTAAGCATCCCGCTTACTCCCTGTGACTTCTAAAATAGAAGTCATTCTAGCTTCCTGACAAGTTAACTTTTTTTAATTATATATAAAAGAATATTAATATTCATAATGCATAATTTTTTACAAATATAGTTAAAGTTAAAAGTTTAATCTACATGCATCTCAGAGAGAGAGTATGTAGTTGTACAAAACATTGTCCCACAGTCTGTCATGCTAAAATATTTTAATTTCAGGGCGAAATCTCAGGGAAGCGTGTCACCGACCTTGACCTGGACGAATTCCTCTCCTACGGGCCACAAAGAGAGCAGGGGAAGGTACGCTCTCTCAACAATCACGGTCTTCTTCTTCTTTTTTTTTTTCTTTTGTTTTTTTGTTTTTTTTTTGTTTTTTTTTTTTTTTTGCAAATTGTCACGGCCTTTCAAGCGTAACGGTGTTGCCCCTTTGATGAAAATTTCTCAGGCCGGCAAGCCACTTTTCCGGAAGCTCAAGGACGGGAGGATCCTCAAGTGGGACGTGCGGTCCGAGGACGCCCTCTGCACGCTGCGTGAGGTCTTCCATGGCGTCCACCGCCGTGTCGGCTTCAACGTCGAGCTCAAGTTCGACGACGACCTCGTCTACACGGAGGACAGCCTCACCTGCATCCTACAAGCCGTCCTCAAGGCACGTCGCCAACGCCAAAGCGATCGAGCCCCAAGCATAGCTTTCCTTCTGTAACATTTTCTGAAGAAGAACGCCTAGTTACTGATTGATTGCTCTGTTACTTGGTGTTCAGGTTGTCTTGGAGCACGCCGGCGACAGGCCCATCATCTTCTCCAGCTTCCAGCCCGACGCCGCGCAGCTCATCCGCAAGCTGCAAGACAAGTACCCTGTAAGTGTCACTGCCACACAACCATGTCCATGAGTGCATGGACAATGACACAAGTGAAGTGAGCAATCAACAATGGCTCAATGACTGACTGACTGACTGACTGACTGAACCCCTAACGACCCTGCAACCCAATCATCAGGTGTTCTTCCTGACGAACGGAGGGACGCAGGTGTACGCCGACCAGCGCCGGAACTCGCTGGAGGAGGCCGTCAAGCTGTGCGTCGCCGGCGGGCTGCAGGGGATCGTGTCCGAGGTCCGCGCGATACTCAGGCAGCCGTCGGCGGTGGCCGAGATCAAGGACGCCAACAAGCTGTCGCTCATGACCTACGGCCAGCTCAAGTGAGTGATCTCACTAGGCCTTGTTTGGATGCAGTCGGATTCGCATCAATCCACATGTGTTGGGGTGGATTAGAGTGGAATTTGAACTAAATTCTACCCCAATCCACTCCAACACACGTGTATTGAGGTGAATGGTGATTGCCCACGCAGCCTGCAGCCCGTGATGGGGAACTGAACGCGTGCGCTCGCGGTTTGTGCTCTGTGTGTCTGTGTCGCAGCAACGTGCCGGAGGTGGTGTACGTGCAGCACCTGATGGGGGTGGACGGCGTCATCGTCGACCTGGTGGGGGAGATCGCCGAGGCCGTGTCGGCGTTCACGGTCACGGCCGTGCAGGCGTCGGGGTCCCAGGATGGCGGCGGCGGCGTGGTGGGCGAGAGGATGGAGACGGCCGCCGCCCTGGCGGTGGCAGCAGGGACGACGCCGAGCTTCTCGCCGCGGGAGATGTCCTTCCTGCTGAGGCTCATTCCCGAGCTAGTGCAGTAGCGTGGTGTTGTTGCTGGCGGAATTTCTGCCAAGGATTGACCCGGCCCATTTGTAGATTTATCAACCAGCGTCGTTGACTTCTTTTTTTTCTTTTTGTCTGTCAACTGAAATCGAAAAGGTTGTAGGTTGCATTTGTAATATCCCCTGTACATGAATTAGAAACACTGTAGCTTGCATCAGTGAAATCTGTAGTCCTCTCTGTTATCCGTAGTAGGAGTACAAACTATAGCCTTGCCAAGAGTCAATCGGCTAGTGGATTAGGCTGAAATGGGTTAAACGATTTGGATATTATCCAAATTAATTTTGATCCGGGAACAACTGATTTTACATACATCGTGGGCTAGATTGGTTTAAGGTCAAGGAGGTAGTAGATTGGGCTCTGGTTTGATTGGAGTAGTTTCACACGCATCGTGGCCCATGGATGCTACAAGTGCATCCCCATCAGCCATCATTGGCTAGTCGCCGCTAGTGCGTAGGGGAAGTGGGGGAATACCTATGCATATATTGGGGTAGGCAGCAAGCTCAACCCATATACGAGTTTGGGTTCAATAGTATAGCAGACTGGGTTGGTGTGGTTGGACTAATCCAGATGGTGGGTTAGATGGGTTTTAAGATTGAGCTTATTATGAATAGTTAGGGGTGGGTTTAGACTGGATTCCAGCCCACTGTAAGAGTGAGCCACGAGCAACTGTATATTGACATTTCCTCTCTCATATCCCTCATCCAATGTTCATCTTTTTTTAAAAAGTAACTAAGCATCACACTTTGGCATTAAGGCCTTGTTTAGTTCCACCCAAAAATAAAAAACTTTTAAGATTCTCTCTCACATTGAATCTTGGGACACATGCATGTAACACTAAATATAGATAAAAAACTAACTGTACAATTTATCTGTAATTTACGAGATGATTTTTTTAGTCTAGTTAGTTTACGATTGGACAACAATTACTAAATAGAAACGAAAGTGTTATAGTGTCTAAATCCAAAAAAAAATAAAAGGCCTAACCAAGCAAATAAGATACAAATAATGTAGCTGTAAAGATGGAATGAGTGGAAGCAACAAGCTTAGGTCCAGTTTTGTTGCGGCTTTGGGGGAGAGAGAGGTCAACTATAGCAATATACTATAGCAGGAGCGAGAGTCTCTTTGTAGTTCATTTTAATCCGTAGAAGCAGAAGCCTTTTTTTTTTTTGAGGAAGATGCAGAAGCCAATTATTATTAGTGCTAAAGTAATCGTATTCAACTATGCTCAATAGTGCATCGGAGCCAGAGCCAACAAAAGCTTGGCCAAATCGTGCTCACTGCTCAGCATTAATTAGGTGGTGGCTTCAAAATTTACATGCCACATGATCCTTATTTTAGATAATGGAAGAATATCGAGCTTCGTCCCCATAAGTGAGGAACCATACCAAAATTATTATAGGACACAAATGCTTAAAACAATAATAGTGTCGGTGCTTTGACCTGTGATCCTAACACTAACTAGTGATTTTGTGTCTGTGTGCCTAGGAACCGGATGGTGATGCCAAGAATGCCCTACGTTCAATGGGGAGTGGAGATTTTGTATTATCCTGCACCGAAGTGCCCGTAGTAGGGGTTACAAGCTGTGAATGAGAGAGAAAACCAATCCTAGGTCTCGGTATCGTGAGTGAGAGGGTGAACACAGATGGCAGTGTGCTCTAGCTCTTTGTGGGTGTGTTGTGTGCTATGTGTTGCCTCGTGTTCTCGTGTGTCTTTGTTCTCTTGAATGGGACCCTACCTCCTTTTATAGTTCGTAAGGGGAGGTAGTGGATACATGTGTACGTGTTATAGTGCTATACTCCTGATCCGAGGCCCAGAGGAGGTATAGCGTCGTACGATAGCGATGTGGTGCTCCTTTCGTGGCGTTGTAGCCAGCGGCGGAGGGTGCACCAAATTATAGGGGGAGGCAAAAAAAAGCAAACCAATGACCATCGTACGCCATCGATACGTATGTCTGAGTGGGCTCTTTGCTGTAAACTTTGTGGTGCTCTAAAGCCCAAGAAGCCAAGAAACTTAATAGGCTACCTGAGTGGGCTCTCTTCTCTCAACTTTGTGCTATGCTGTATATGCTCTAAAGTCCAGAGAAGCCAAGAAAGTATGTGGGCTATCAATATTTATCTCGGCCAAGGGGGGCGGGAGCCCAATTTCGTCTCCACTGGGTTCCGCCCCTAGCTGTAGCTAGTCGTAATCATCGTATGGGTGTGCTTGTCCCTATAGCCACCATGCCGAGTCACACCTGCCCTGTGGACGGGACATCAGTAACTGCAGTGGCAGTGCCGACTCCTGTTCACTGTGCGGCATGGACTCCCGAGAGTCCCTCTCTCGCAGACCATGCCCTGGAGTTTGATGGACACGTGGCCACATGATTCTGGATTGATGTCTGAGCATCGTCTCTGGTCTTGGCCATACGCACAGTGACGGAAGCAGGTAGCACAATGACGAGAGTGGATAGCACAATGCACGTCATGCCCTGCTCTGCGCAACGTGGGTGCGGGCGTGGGGATTTGACTCATGTCCCATCCTGCCGTACCATGGTTCTGCGGTGGATGACGTTATAGGAGATCTTGAGCGCACCAATGAGAAAAAAATTTGAGCCCGGGCCTCGGGCGGCATCGGGCCTCGGGCGAGGCGGAGATTGCTTGACCCGTCCGTGTCGACGAAAGCTGGTCGGCAGTCTACCTTGGGGTATACCCACGGTAGTAGTTTATCGGTAGACGGTGCGCAAACTACGAACTCGATGGTGACGCAAGACACGGACAAGCTTTTTATCCAGGTTCGGCCGCCGAGTTGGCGTAATACCTACGTCCTGCGTCTGGTTGTATTGATTTGTGTTGAGAGAATATGATGTGATGGTGTCCCCTAGGGGGGTCCCTTGCCCCTCCTTATATAGTCTGGAGGGCAGGGTTACAGATCTGGAAACTAATCCTAGTCGGTTACAATTGCCATAGATAATTCGATATCAATTCCTATTCTAACCGACTAGAATCCTGCTTGATCTCCACATCTTGTTTCCTTGCGCGAAACTCCAGGTTGTCGGATCAAGCCTTGAACTCGTCTCGTAATGGGCCAAGCCTCCTGGCCCAAGTCTAGCCGTAAGGGTATAGGGGTTTATACCCCCACAGCTAGTCCCCGAGCACCATGTATTGTGATGCAACACGCCGTCTTGAGTTTCTTCGATCAGTGAGGCTTGACGTCTTCAATAAGCAGGAAAGTCGCCCAAACAGTTGCAACGGTATTTTGACCAACTCCAAAGACAGTTGATCAACATTGACATCGAAGAAGCAGGTTGTTCGAAGAATGCATGGTGCTCTAAATTAAAAAAGATTTCTTTCCTGGTGAAGTGTGCCCACTTTACTTTTTTGAAAGGTATAAACACCAAAAAAGCAAGCATATTCACCGCAAGGTGAAGTGTGCCCACTTAGTCCCCGAGCCTGGTAGTAGGTGACGTAGGCACGTGGTGCCAGGGTCAAAATAAAAGTCCTCAAAGAGATTCTGTAGCTGAGATGCATCGCCAGATGCATCGTACCGATGTAGTCCCCGAGCTTGCTGGAAGGCGAAGTATGAGTCTTGTAGCAAGGTCTAAAAAAAATTGAATTTACCAGTCCCCGAGCATGTCATGCTCGCCTGCAATTGAATAGACTTATCGACCAGTCTCCGAGCATATAACGCTCGGTGGTCGGTGCAGTCCTCGAGTTCTCAAATTGGTAGGCTGGTCGACCAGTCCCCGAGCGTATAGTGCTCGGTGGTCGGTGCAGTCCCCGAGTTCCGAACTGATAGACTAGGCGACCAGTCCCCGAGCGTCAAGTGCTCGGTGGTCGGTGCAGTCCTTGAAGTTCCGATCTGATAGACTGGGCGACCAGTCCCCGAGCGTCGAGTGCTCGGTGGTCGGTGCAGTCCTTGAAGTTCCGAGCTGATAGACTGGGCGACCAGTCCCCGAGCGTCGAGTGCTCGGTGGTCGGTGCAGTCCCCGGATTGCTGACTCACTGGCGTATGTGTCTTCTTACTTTTGAAAAGATCTTTGCAATTAAAGTTGACATGACGGGGTCTCCTGACGATATGTCAGACGGATGCATGAAAAGCTGCACCTGGCAACTGTACAACCGCTCTTTGCATGGTTTGAGAAAAGGAAACCATCAATTGGTACGAAAACTCCGCCTCATTAATTGTCTATAATCATTGTAAACCGAAACGCCGTGTCCGCCGCATGGCCTGCCCACTTCCCGAGAATACAGGAAGTGGGAGAGGTGGAGTCGCGGGTTTATAAGGGCCTAATAGGACCGCCTGTACCGCTTCTCCTGCCATTGCCTTCAAACCGTCCGCTCTCATCTTCTCCGATCTCCTGCATCTTCCTAACTCCAGCCCACATTCGCACCTCTAATGGCGAAGAGCGACTCCAGGAAGAGGGCCGAACTGATGGCCAAGGAGTGGAAGAAGTCTCGCAGCACCGCAAAATCTCTTGGTGACCTTGTCGACATGGGGCTTCTGCACGGCGCAGAGCTCGGCGGCTGGAGGGCGCCGGAGGGGGAGAGCTACCCCGACCCTCGCGCCGGTGAGATCGTCGTTTTTGAGGATTTCATCAAGAGAGGCTTTGGTGTTCCTGTTCATCCTTTTCTTCAAGGTCTTCTTTTGTACTATGAGATCGGGATTTGCAATCTGCACCCGAACTCAATTCTCCTTATTTCCACCTTCATCCATCTGTGCGAGGCCTATGTTGGCATAGAGCCGCACTTTGATCTTTTCCGGTACCTTTTCTGTCTGAGGAAGAAGGGAGCAGTTGGAGGCTCCAAGGTTGCAGGTGGAGTATACCTCAACCTTCGCGATGGGATGAAGAATCGCTACCTGCACTGCCCATGGAACACCTCCTTGACCGAATGGTACAGGAAGTGGTTCTACGTCAGGGAGGAACCGGGCAGCTCCACGTTCTGCGACGTGGGGTACGTTCCCGAGAAGAGGATGAGCTGGACCGACCGCCCAGAGTTCGACGGTCAAGTGGCGGATCTGATGAAGCTGATCGACTGGTCGCGCCTGGATGGGCTTGGCGTGGTCGGCAACTTCATTTGCCGCCGGGTGATGCCCTGCCAGAAGAGGGTGCACTCGGCGTACGAGTATGCCGGAAGCACAGACCCGACCAGGATGCGGTCGGAGATCTTGGAGAAAGCGGAGGTACAACAGCTGCTGAACGAGCTGTTTAACTTCGCGGATGGGGGCTTCACCCGTAGCAGTGATCGGGTGCAAGCCTTCAAGTTAGGACGACCAGCACCAAAGGTATGTAGCAGACTCCGTTTGATCATTCGTATATCGTCTGCAGTTGACTCATCTCTGTTGCTTTTGCAGGTCGGTGATGTCGACCGGTGCATGGTGTATGTATCACTGGCACCGGGGATGGAAGATCCTGTGGGAGAGGTCCCGCCAGAAGAGGACGCTGCTCGGTGTACTCATTACACCAGCAGTGAGGAAGACCGAGCCCGCCCCGTCCCGACCTCCGAGGAGAGGGTAGCGGGGAAAAGGCCATTGCCGGCGGATCCCTTGCCGACACCGGAGCTGCCGGCAGACCTACCGGCGGAGAGCAGCCAAGCGCCGAAACGTCGTCGGCTCGTGCGGATCGTCGACGACGACGACGACGAGGAGGCTGCGCCGTCGCTGGTCCGGCGGCCTCGGAGCCGCCCAGACGCTGCGCCGGTCGCCACTGATCGAGTGGCCAGCGGCGCCGCTGCCCCGCAAGTTGCCGAGGTGGGAGCACAGGTGCCGACCGGCCGGGCGAGGAGGAGGTTCACCGCGACCCATCGTCGGTCAGACCTGTAAGTGTTCGACTTACGTATATTTTTTTTTTAACTTTAGTTCCTGTAGTGCGGCATCGGATGTCGACCCTGGCCAAACTGCCGGCCAGAGAACGGGCGAGCCTGCCCGCGGTTCTGGGGATGCAGCTCCCCAGACCACAGAGCAGCCGACAGCTGCAGTCGCGCCTGGGAGCGCCGAGGGGCTCCCGAGCGCGGTGCCGACAACAAGCAGCCCGACCAGGACCGAAGAGGCTCCCCCAACTGACTCCTCAGAGAAGGGGAGATCTCCGACCGCTCCTCCTGCCGGGGGGAGTGAAGTCCCCCCGCCGCCCCGAGCAGGAGCCTCTTCGGCTGCGGGCTCCCCAGGTCTGGTCCAAGGGCCAGTAATGCCTGGGACCACCACCGGGGGTGACGCAGCACAGGAGGAAGAAACCCGGGCGGCCTCCGACGACGAGGTGGAGGAGATCGAGGGTCGTCCCCGTGATGGCCGCCAACACGTGTATGTGTGGCGCCAACGCGGGGATCACTTTATCGGTCATGAGGAGGTCGCCGAGACCGAAGAGGCCGCCAGGGTGGAGCGCGCGGCCAAGCGCCTTGTCGACGAAGTCAAGGTAAGCGGCTTTTTGTACTGCTGCGCATTCTTTTGCCTTGTCTTGCTTGATCGTTGTATGCTTGCTTTGTAGGACGTAATGAAAACGGCGAAGTACCGGAAACGGTGCTTTGACCAGATAGAAGGCGTCATGGCCGAGAACAAGGCCCTTGCCGCGGAGGTAGACCGGTTGCGGGCGGAGGTCGGGGAGAAGGTGGTCGAGATGAGCGCCGAAAAGGAGCGTCGTCTCGACCTCGCTCGTCGTCTGGCCGACCAGTACCGGCTGCAGGAAGGTTAGTCACACGTTCCGAGTAGTTTCGCGTACTTGTATAGTTTGCTTTGCTGACCAGTTTAGAATTCACGCAGACTTGGAGGAGGAGGTGGCGAGCCTCCAACAAGAGAAGGAGCAGCTCGGCCAACAGCTCGCCAGTGCACAGGAGTCCGGGCGGCGAGCGGAAGAGGAATTGGGTCGAAAAGACCGGGAGTTAGCTGGTAATGGGTGCCGCCTTGTTGGTTGCTGCCTGCCCCTTTGCTTGTCTGATATGCCGAAAGTAACGTTTCGTTTCGTTTGCAGTGCTCAAGGTGAACACCAAAAAGTACCTGGATGACCTGATCAAGGACCGGGACTCCTGGAAGGTCAACTGTTGCAGGATCTGGAAGGGAGTGTCCCCGGTCCTGGACCTGATCAGTCCCGAGCTCCCGGAGAGCCAGCCCCGCGCGCCGCAGTTGACCCCGGTCGAGAAGGCGCAACGGGCGTGGGACTGGCTCCAGCAGTTTGTGAAGGACGCCGGGGAGTTTGCCGGCGCGCACGTCCTCAGCATGGTACGCGCCCACTACCCCCTGGTCGACTTGAGCAGGCTGGAGAAGGGATACCCGAAGGAAGTCGGCCCACAGGAAGCGGACGAACTTCGGGGTAGTCTGCTGGACTTGTCGTCGACAGTGATCGGCGACATCAACCTGTGCGGAACGGCCACTCCTCCAGACCAGCCGAGCTCAGATAGGTCGGCCAGGGAGTTGTCGGGCGCGTCCGTTGCTGGAGATGGGCGGTCGACGCCTGCGGTCTCGACCAGCCAGGCGCCGGTGGCCCCGACCCCTTCGTCCGGGCAGCAGGGCCAGGCGGGTGATCAGCCCGAGCAGCTAGGCCAATAAAGTAGTCTGTAGGAATAGACTAGTATCTGCCCGTCAGGGTATTTATTGTAAACTTTGTATGTAAAGTTTGTAATAAAGTTTTCTTTTTTGTCATGACTGTTGTTTTGAGCGCTGTAAAAATATCTGAGTGACGTGTCACCGTATTTGTCTTGGTTGTCGCCAAGAGCATCCATTGCAGGAGTTTTGCCGAGTGCTGTGTATGACAAGGTATAGGCAAAAAATAGAGAATTTCATTATCAAAAATTATAAGATACTTACAAAAGAAAAACTTTATGGATAGAAACGTCGCAGTTTGTCGATGTGCCAAGAGTTAGGCACTCGTGTTCCGTCTGGGTATGCCAATCTGTAGGACGTAGGTCGTGTGACCTCGATCACCACAAAGGGTCCTTCCCAGGGAGTGGATAACTTGTGCATTCCCTCCTGGCTTGTTTTCCATCGAAGCACCAGATCGCCGACCACGAAGGAACGGTCCTTGACGTTCCTGTTGTAGTATCGCCTGACTGCCGCGAGATATTTTGCTGTTCGGAGACATGAAACTAAACGCTTTTCCTCCATGCAATTGATTTCGAGTTCTCTGGCGTTGTCGGCAGTCGCCTCGTCGTAGTGCTCGATTCTAGGAGATCCGAAGTGTATGTCGGACGGCAGGACCGCCTCTGCACCGTATACCATGAAGTAGGGAGACACCCCTGTGTTTCGACTGGTCTGGGTTCGGAGGCCCCAGACTACTGCCGGCAATTCTCTCATCCATCGACCGGGTGCTCTGTCGTTTTCGGTGTACAGCCTCTTCTTTAGGGCGTCAACGATCATTCCATTAGCACGTTCGACTTGACCGTTGGCACGTGGATGTGCTACTGACACATATTTTATGACTATGCCTCTGTCATCGCAGAAATCCCAAAAAGTGGTGCCAGGAAACTGAGTGCCCAGGTCGGTGATTATGCTGTTCGGAATGCCGAATCTGTGTATGATTTGATTGAGAAACTCCACGGCCTTCTCGGAGGTTGCCTTGACCAGGGGCATGTATTCAATCCACTTGGAGAACTTGTCGATTAGCACGAAGACAAACTTGAAATTGCCCGGGGCTGGTTTAAATGGTCCGATCATGTCAAGCCCCCAGCAAGCAAAGGGCCAAGACGACGGGATAGTTTGAATTTCATGGGCAGGTACGTGGGTCCTCTTAGCGAAAAACTGACATCCTTCGCAATGCCGAACCAGTTTTTCTGCGTCGCCGACCGCGGTTGGCCAATAAAAACCTGCTCGGAAAGCCTTTCCGACCAGCGTTCTAGATGCGGCGTGATTGCCACAGGATCCAGCGTGTATGTCTTCCAAAAGCTTGATACCATCATCTTGGGGTATGCACTTGAGCAGTACTTCGGAGCTTGCGTTTTTCCGCATGAGTTTTCCGTCGACCAGGATGTAGTTCTTTGATCGTCGGATGAGGCGCTCGTTCTCTGTTTTGTCCTGATAGCCTGTCCCGTCTGATATGTATTTGATGAACGGGGTACGCCAGTCACGCCCACCGGTTGTCGGAGTGGCGTCATCTATGAGCATTGCCTCGGTGGGTTGCTTGTCGACCAGGGGAGGGCTTACGCTTGGCTCATGGATGTCCTGGACAAAAATACCCCGCGGGATCTGGGCCCGAGATGAGCCTAACTTTGACAACGCATCTGCTGCTTGATTCTTATCCCGGACCACGTGGATGTACTCTATGCCATAGAAGTTAGTTTCCCATTTGCGGATTTCTTTGCAGTAGAGATCCATCTTCTCGTGGGTTGCGTCCCACTCCTTGTTGAGCTGGTTGATGACCAAAGCGGAGTCGCCGTAGACATAGAGGCGCTTGACCCCCAGTTCAACGGCTAGTCGTATGCCATGTAAGCATGCTTCGTATTCGGCGACGTTGTTTGACGCCGGGAAAAGGATCCTAAGGACGTAGCGGAGTTTGTCCTTGTTGGGTGATACGAACAATATCCCAGCGCCTGCACCGTTGATGTTCAAGGACCCATCAAAGAACATTGACCAGTGGTCTGAGACATCGGGAACGGAAGGCTCGTTGAGATCCGTCCATTCGGCAATGAAATCGACCAGGGCTTGGGACTTGACAGTGGTGCGACTCTGGAACTCCAGGGAAAATGGACATAATTCCATTGCCCATTTCACGATTCTGCCATTGGCGTCTTTATTGCGCAGGATGTCCCCGAGAGGAAAGCTGGTTGTCACCAGGACTCGATGGCCGTCGAAGTAGTGCTTCAGTTTTCTTGACGTTATCAGGATGGCGTATATAAGCTTCTGTATTTGTGGGTACCTGGCCTTGGATTCGTTTAAAACTTCGCTTATGAAGTAAACGGGTCTCTGGACCTTGAAGACGTGACCTGGTTTATCTCGCTCGACCACTATTGCCGTGGAAACAACCCTGTCGGTTGCAGCAATGTAAAGGAGCAGGTCTTCATTGGGCTGAGGCGCTGTGAGGACAGGCGGTGAAGTGAGGAAGGTCTTAAGCTGAGTGAACGCAGCGTCGGCTTCTTCGGTCCAGGAGAATTTTTCTGACGCTTTCAATAGTTTGAAGAAAGGGAGGCCTTTTTCTCCCAGCCTTGAGATGAAACGACTGAGGGCGGCCATGCATCCGGTTAGCTTCTGAATATCCTTGACGTTCTTCGGTGGTCGCATGTCGAGTACGGCTTTGACTTTTGAAGGGTTTGGTCGTATGCCGTCGCAACTGACGACGTTGCCGAGCAGTAGACCGGAGGGAACGCCGAAAATGCATTTCTTGGGGTTAAGCTTCCACTTGTACCTATTGAGTGCCTTGAAGGTTCGGTCTAAGTTGTCGATTAGGGTGCTCGCGTCCCTTGTTTTTACGACCACGTCGTCCACATAGGCCTCGACAAGGTCATCGCGAATCTCGTCGTGGAGGCATTGCTGGATGGCCCTTTGATAAGTGGCCCCGGCGTTTTTAAGTCCGAAAGACATGGTAGTGTAACAGTATGC
Organism: Sorghum bicolor; assembly: GCF_000003195.3. Taxonomy (NCBI): domain Eukaryota; kingdom Viridiplantae; phylum Streptophyta; class Magnoliopsida; order Poales; family Poaceae; genus Sorghum; species Sorghum bicolor. Next base: position 39,662,197 of record NC_012875.2, read on the forward strand.
GCCGAAGGGTGTGATGAAGGATGTTTTGATCTGATCTTCTTCCTTTAACGAGATCTGGTGATAACCAGAGTAGCAATCTAGAAAGGAGAGGAGTTCGCATCCGGCCGTTGAGTCGACCACCTCGTCGATGCGAGGAAGACCAAAAGGATCTTTAGGACAGTGTTTGTTGAGATCGGTGTAATCAACGCACATTCTCCATTCATTATTCTTTTTGCGTACAAGAACCGGATTGGCGAGCCAATCGGGATGATACACCTCTTTTATGAATCCGGCTGCTAGAAGCCGTGTTATTTCTGTCCTAATAGCCTCCTTTTTGTCACGAGCGAACCGTCGCAGTTTTTGCTTGATTGGTCTTGCGGTCTTCGAGACGTTTAAGGAGTGCTCGATCAGGTTTCGTGGGACACCGGGCATGTCTGCGGGTTTCCATGCGAAAACGCTCACGTTGTCCCTTAGAAACCTGACGAGCGCGTCTTCCTATTTTGGATCCAGGTTAGCCCCGATGAGGGCTGTCTTCTCGGGGTTGCCTTCGACCAGCTGCACTTCTTTGTACTCCTTGGATTTCGAATTCTTTCTGGCTGTCTCCTGCTCAGGTAATCGGAGCTGGTCGGGGGGCAGCTGTGCAGCTTGGTTTGCTGTTTCCGCCATGCGGATTGAGAGGTCAATTGCCTCGGTGATCTTGAAACTTTCTTCTTCGCAGGTGTACGCAGTGTAGACGTTGCCTCTGACGGTCAGGACACCCTTCTCCGTGGGCATCTTAAGCACCAGGTATGAGTAGTGCGGGACTGCCATGAACTTTGTCAGCGATGGGCGGCCTAGTATGGCGTGGTAGGTCCCGTCGAAGTCCGCGACTACGAAGTTGATGAACTCCGTCCGGAAGTGATCGGGTGTGCCGAATTGGACAGGCAATGTTATCTGTCCGAGGGGCACCGAACTTTGACCTGGCAAAACCCCCCAGAATTGGGCGTCGTAAGGTTTCAGTTGCGCCGGTGATATCTTGAGGGAGGGCAGGCTGTTGCGGAAGAGGATGTCGATGGAGCTTCCCCCGTCCACGAGCACGCGCTCGAATCTGATGCTATTGATGCAGGGATCAAGAATCAGTGGGAAACGACCCGGCTCTGGGATAGCGGCCCACTGGTCCTTCCTGCTGAACGCGATCTCCCTGTGGGACCAGGCGGGAAATTTCGGATCTGCGATCAGCCCGTCCGTGCTGTCTATGTTGAGGCAGGCTCTCTTTAACAGCTTTCTTTCTCGCTTGGACTCAGTGGAGACCTTGCCCCCGAAAATGGAGTGAACCACGTCGGTGGGGCTGACGTATTGGTGTCGGGGGTCCCTGTCTTGGTCCTCATCCTCATCTTCGTGGTCGTGCCCGTCGCGTTTGCTACTTTTCTTGGCGGTGTCTTCTTGGGCAGCCCGCCGTGTATAGATACTTTTGAGGACGCGGCACTCTTCCATGGTGTGGTTAGACTTTGGGTGTAGCTGGCACGGTCCCTTCAACGTTTTGTTGTAGTCGTCTTGGTAGTCCCGTCGTCCATTGGGACGTTTGACCGTGTTTACTTCGTGGTCGTATTCGCGAGGGCGCTTTCCTCTGAAGTCGTCGCGGCTGTCGCGCCGCCGATCCCAACCCTCTCGGTGATCGCGGTTGTCGGAGCGGCGGTGATTTCTGTTGTCGTAGCGACCACGACTGTCATCTCGCCGGGAGGGCTGGTCGGGGCCTCTCGCGTCGTCTCGGATTAGTTTTTCTGCGTCATCAGCATCGGCGTAATTTTTAGCCGTGGCGAGGAGCTCTGCTACCGTTGATGGGCGCTTACGCAATAGCTTGTTCCTCAGCGCTTCATGGAAACGCAAACCCTTGATAAAGGCTGATATGGCCTCGTCATGGGAAATCTTCGGGATTTTGAGGCGCATATCCGAGAATCGTCGGATGTAATCGCGCAGAGGTTCATTCTTCCTGTCTCTTATCCTTTCAAGGTCATACTTGTTTCCGGGCTGCTCGCATGTGGCAATGAAGTTGTCGATGAAAGCCTGTCGTAGCTCTTCCCAAGAGTCGAAGGAGTCCTCGGGCAAGCCGAGAAGCCACTGATGACCAGCCTGGTCGAGGACTACGGGGAAGTAATTAGCCATGACGTGCTCATCTCCTGCCGCTGATCGGACGGCGATTTCATAGAGAGTGATCCAGTTCTCTGGATTTTCCTTGCCGTCGTATTTTTTGAGTTTTTCGAGCTTGAAATTGCGGGGCCACACGACCTGGCGGAGGTGTGAGGAGAACTGCCTTAGGCCCGGAGGACCGTGGGTCGCGTCGTACTCGATGCGGCGCAGGTTTTCGTGGACTGCTCTCTCTGCGGCGTGCCTGTTGATGCGGTCCCGGGCATCTTTGGGAGGGATGTTGTGGCGGAGATCCCTGTGTTGATCTTCTTCTTCTTGGCCGCGTACGCGGTCCTGCCGGCGGCGACCATCGGCGTCCCGACCACCATCATCGCGCCGTGAGTCCCCTCGACGGTTGTCGGGGGAGCGGCTGCGGCGACGCCTGCTGGGTGAGGCCCGGCTACGATGAGTCTGGTCGGAGGCGGCTTCCGTATAAGGGACGTCCTGGACTCTCTTGAGCAGAGTGGCTGTCTGTCCCATTGCGGCGATCAGGTGTGCTCGGATACTGGTCCGGACTCCCTGGCATTCGGGGGTGTCAGGAAGCCGATCCAGGTTGGCCATGGCGACAGCCACGTTGGCGCTTGGCGTTTTGTAGACCGGCTGGTCCCCGACCATGTCAAAGGCATCGTTGAGGTTACCTGGTGGCGTCTGTTGTTGCTCGTCCGCACGCCGTCGGGCGCGCTCGGCGTTACGCTGTTCGCGGAGTTGCCTCTGGTCGTCTGTTTCTCCGTCAACAGCCAGTTCGTCGGCGCTGACATTGAATACAATATCCCCTCGCCGGGGGGGGGGGAATATCGGGAATCGGTCGAAACCCGGAGGGTGTGAAGGAAAATCCAGGTCGTAGTCCTCGTCTTCGGTGTTCACCACCTCGGTGGGGACGGAGCCGGTGCTTGAGTTGGTGCTGGAAACCTGGCCGTCCCGTAGCTCTCGGATGGTCACCATGTTGACATGGTGACGATTGTTCCTTGTCGGCGACCAGCCCGCTTTGCTGAAAACGGATTGGACACGCTGTGAGTAAACAGAGGCCGAGTTGTTCAGGCCGCAGGGATAGTCTTCCTTTTTGAGCTCGACGGATCGTCCTGAGGGGGTTGAGGTTATCGTCAGGGACGTTCCCAGCCGTTCGTGTGTGGCGACACGAGTTGGCCGGCGGAATTTCGAAAAATCCGCTCGAGCAGCTTGGTCGGGCCGGCGCAGAACTCCATCTATTAGTTGGGAGACTTCGAATAGCTTGGAGTCAGCGAGATCGAGCGCTTGAAGGAGGTCCGAGCAGTCGATCTCCTTTCCCTTGCAGAGCGGGAACGGTGGTCGGGAGCTTGGTGCCGTCATGCGTGTGGTCGGAGACGGCGTGATCTCAGATTGGATCTGGATCTCTTTCGGAACCGTGGTCGCGAAACCGCCGCTGCACGTCGTCCACGTGATCTGGCCGACGGTGAACGTGAGGCCTTCGGGCACGGTCGCGAAAGCTGGGATCGTGACCATCTTGTTCGCCGGAGAAGTTGCACGCACACCCCCTACCTGGCGCGCCACTGTCGACGAAAGCTGGTCGGCAGTCTACCTTGGGGTATACCCACGGTAGTAGTTTATCGGTAGACGGTGCGCAAACTACGAACTCGATGGTGACGCAAGACACGGACAAGCTTTTTATCCAGGTTCGGCCGCCGAGTTGGCGTAATACCTACGTCCTGCGTCTGGTTGTATTGATTTGTGTTGAGAGAATATGATGTGATGGTGTCCCCTAGGGGGGTCCCTTGCCCCTCCTTATATAGTCTGGAGGGCAGGGTTACAGATCTGGAAACTAATCCTAGTCGGTTACAATTGCCATAGATAATTCGATATCAATTCCTATTCTAACCGACTAGAATCCTGCTTGATCTCCACATCTTGTTTCCTTGCGCGAAACTCCAGGTTGTCGGATCAAGCCTTGAACTCGTCTCGTAATGGGCCAAGCCTCCTGGCCTAAGTCTAGCCGTAAGGGTATAGGGGTTTATACCCCCACAGTCCGAGGCTTCGAGGTTGGGTCTCGAGTAGTGATGAAAACGGTACGGATATTTTCCAACCGTAATCGAGACCGTAATCGAGGCCGAATTCGTCTGTCCGTATCCGAGTCCGAATATCCAACATCCGATACCGTATCCGTATCCGAATACTTAAATTGTATATTTATAATATCGACATTTAATCGTATCTTATGCGACATGGTTGAGATTATCCGTATTCGAATCCGATCCGACCAAAAATATGAAAGCAAATATGATATCAATAATATGTGTCCGTATCCGATCCGTTTTCATCACTAATCTTGAGTGAGTCGGAACGAGTAGTCCAGTCTTAGCTCCTCCGAAGCCTAGTGGTCCAGCCTCGGACGAAGCAAGGAGTGACTGTGTCAGACTTCTTGTTTAAAGGGGAAAAGTGGGGGCTTCTTATTTAAATGAGAAAAGTGGGGTTCTTAGCTCTTTACTTTGCATACCGTGGATTATGACACCCGACAAATAGTCTCAGAAGCCAAATAAAATTACTTTATAATCCTAAATACATAAGCCGACTCATGGAGACTAAGAAGACCATTGCCACCGACTGTAACGTACGACAAGAAAAGGCGATGCATTCTTTCTTGCCATCACAGTACTGAAGTTGACTCCAAGGTCGACGCTAATAAATTCCACGAGTAAGACTGCATAAAGTTGTTAGAATTACAATTATCAAAAATAATTTGGTTTCTTGTTTTACCATCCCTGAGAGTGAGCTGCACTTGTTATATATTAAAATAAAAAGGCATCTGCTTCAATATAAAAACCTCATCTGTGAGGGCGGAGTTTTTTTCTATAACGCTTATATATACTGCAGAACAAGAAATTGCGTAGAAAGGTTTGCAATGACCCTAGCCCATGAATGAGTATGAGTACTCCTAGGTACAAATTCGTCACAAGATACATGATACATACATGGAAGTTTACAAATACAAAAGAAAAATTATGCAGCTCACTCAACATTTTCTGAAGCCAACCATTCATGTGACAGCTGATTACTCTCCTAACGCAAAGGCAGAGGCATCAAAGGTGTCAGAGAGGCCAGTGCCGGTCTTGAAGGTAACCTTCTCTGGCGATGCCTCGGGGACGTACACCTCGACGACGCTGAGCCAAAGCATCAGCTCCTTTGTCTTTACGCCGGTGATCTTACTCAGCTTACCCTTGTCAGCAAATGCCGTTACCTCGGCGGCGTACGACACGGTCTGCTTGATCTTCTTGAAGGTGTGCTCCACCTTCTTCTTCCCCTGCACCAGCCACATGAACCCTGTCTGGCGGTTGAAACCGAACTCCTGGATGTCCTCGAGGGGCAGGAAGCCTTTGGGGAGGCCGAGCTCCTCCAGCAGCTCGATTAGCTTCTTCCTGCAGATGGCGTCTCCTCCGGTGACGACCTCAGCGCCGGCACGGTGGCTCTCGATGGCCTGGGATGCCATGGTCGGTCACTTGATATATCTGTCCTGTTTGTGCAGAACTGTGTGTGCAAGAGTCAGTGGTATAGTAGCTGATGCTGCTTTAGGGGGAAGATGGAATGTTTGTGTGATGGGAGAAGGAGCTGTAACACATCTATATATAGGCATGCAGCTTGTACAGAGAAGCAATGCAGGGCGGGCAGTCTTATTTGACTACGTTGGCAGAGCGCGTCAAATTTGGCAGAGTCAAAATTGCCACCCCTGAATTTCTTTTATGACAAACACAAAGTCAACATTGCCGCTCCTGAATTTTGGGTTTTTGCTATGCCCTGTTTTTCTTCTCATTTCAGAAAATCTAGCATGAAAAGGAAGAAGAAGAGAAAAAAAATCAGTTCAATCGAAGTCTAGTTTAAGCAAGTCCTGAGAACCCTTCAAAACTATAAGTACACACGATCACAGAATTCTGAGCTTGGTGCGCCAAACTACGAATTTGACCATTTCTCTTCATATCCATCCACATGACCAAAATAGAAGAATTCGGTAGAGAGGTCAAACAATGCACACTCAGACTGAATCACATTCTCCCAAATATGGCTGGCTTTAAGTTCAGCCGAACAGTTTTTTTTTTTTTTTTTTTTTTTTTTTTTTTTTTTTTTTGTGTGTGTGTGTGTGTTTGTGTGTGGTCAGATTCTGCTTTTCAGAATTTTTGACCAACCAAATACCACACCCGGCCGGCGGCGCTACCTGCACCCGAAGCAGAGCTGGACACCAGACGCCGCCGTTGGACGGACGACGTACCCAGGCAGAGTCGGCTCCGGCAGCTCCTCCGCCGCCGCGTCGTCGCTGCTGAGCATGGCAATGACCTGCCCCATGGCTGGCCGCCTTGCTCGGTCCGACTGCACGCAGAGGAGCGCGACGTGCACGCACCGCAGCGCTTGCCGTGCGGCGTGCTCCTGCCCTGCTTCCACGCCCACCACGTCGCCGTCCACGACGTCGCTCGCTCTCTTCTCCCTCCAGTGCTGCCACACCTGCATGCCCATGCACACGGTTATTACTATCCTTGCTCTGATCCACATATTTGGTATTCGAAGGGATGATATATGCCAAGAAGAGATTTGTGCACCACTCACGTATTCCACGAGGCCCTCGGAGTCCTGGCCTTCGAACGTGTAGATCTTGTGGCCGGTGATGATCTCCAGCACCAACACCCCGTAGCTGTACACGTCGGACTTGATGGACAGCAGGAACTTTCGGCCGGACGTGCACTCCGGCGCCATGTATCCGCTTCATCACAACAAACAACAGACAGCAAACAGAATAGTCAAAGATGAAATGCTTATTGTCAAAAAAGAAAAAAAGATGAAATGCTTTGGTGCTCTAAAGGATCTCAAATACAAACAAATTAACTACAAAGTTATTATAGATCATGCTGAGAGCTATAACTTTGGTTGTGTATCAGAGGTCATTTGAAAAATTAAAAAAACAAATTTTAAAATTAGAGAACTTAAATAAATATTTAGGCCTCTAAATGATCTCAAATAAAAAAAAATTCTACTGCAAAATTATAGATTTTAATGGGAACTACAAATTTTATATGGATTATGTCATAATTCAAGATCCTTTGAGGAAGTTTTTAAATAATGAATTTCAAAATCTAGTAACTTAAAATAAATATTTGAGCCTCTAAATTGCATTGAATAAAAAATATCAACTCGAAAGGTATACATCGTGTTAAGATCTGTAACTTTGATATAAAGTTTGTATTCACACAACTTCATATGAAAACTTCATGTTTTTGAGAGAGAGAGAGAGAGAGAGATGTAGCAAAACCACCTAAGAAATCAATTAGAAATGGTCAAGGAGGTATTTATTTGGTTTTAAAAGTTAATATGCGTATATTTTCTGGTATTGAAGTTTGAGGGGGCCTTTCAAATTTAGCAACTAGGGGAAGCGAATCGAACTTTACTCTAAAAGAACTACAACTAATAATAAGATCAAAGTTGAAAGCCAAAAATTACATATCCCATGATGTCACAAAAGTGATGCGACCAAAGTTCACGAAGCTTAACCTTCTCCACAATAGGCTGCTCACAATGGAGTTCCATTCTCATTTAAAAGGGTGCTACATAAACAATTTTGATAATACGTAATTGTTTCCAAGTCTTAATTTGACATAGAACTAAGTGCAATGAGTGCACATGAAACACATAGAATGAAGCTATGCACTGCAGAAGGTTATTTCAATCATTAATCAAGTGTTATTAGCCAACTGGCCTTGTCCTCACAAGATGGCACATTTGGCTTTCAGTTTGGTTGACTCTAAGCATCATATAGACTAATAGTCATTGGATATATTTTGTTTTCTGTAAACAATACCTGCTTTCGCCATTGTGAGAAGATGAGAAGACATAAATAGCCCATAAATTCACATCTAAACCACTAACCTTTACTATTATAAGATATATTAAATAAACCCCTAATTTGTTTTTGGATTACCCACCTCTGCCACTTCGAATGGTAATATAAAGTGACCTCTCTAATTTGGATCTAAAATCTTGTGCTGTTATAAAACATTAAATAAAATATCTCAAAAAAGTACATCTAATCACCAATATAGTTAAGTTATTATAGAAAATAACTAAATAAGCTCTATATGTTATAAACTATACCATTCTACTATTGTTAATTTCAACATATACATAACATCTTGAGTACCATGGTCCATCTTGAATCTACGATCTATATATGTCATCATAGTAACTAAGTGCGAGGTCTAGGAACTAGAAAATGTTTTATAAAATAAAATATAAAAAAGAGAAAATATATTGAGACCTAGAGTTTGAACCTAACATGTGGATAGAAACTGAAAACAACTAATAAGATCATCAAAATTTGAAAACAAAAACATAGATTCATAATGTCACCAAAATTTATGCAAGAGCTGATATAACTTAAGCTAATGCTTCAACTAAATACATATTACATATTGAAAACCAAAGAGATGCAATGCAGAGGATGAAAACATGTATGTAGTATAGTTTGTAAATATATCACAACCTAGATATTTATTGTTTTTGGAAATGAATATATACTATGTACTAAATCTATCTATTAAACTTTTGTTGATACTTATGTAACATAAAAACCCTGTTAGTGTAGGGTTGATTGGCTAGTCAGATAAAATTCGAATGCATGAACAAAGCGTGTGGTTTTGAGCAAGGATTGCTCATCTACTTACAATGTTCCAGCGACCTTCTCCGTGCTCTCGTGAGTTCTCTGTTTATCGTACATCCTCATGAGGTCAAAATCGGCAATCTTTGGGTTGAAGTTATCGTCAAGAAGTACATTATGTGGCTTTAGGTCCCGGTGAATGATCCCCTTGTCGTGAAGAAACCGGAGGCCGCGAGCAACCCCTAAGATGATGTTGAACCATGTAGCCCACTCTAGCTTCTCGCCCTGAAAAGATGCTGCAATTGCAAGCCAAATTTTTTTTTGGTGTTTTCTCCTTGGTAATCTTTTTATTACCCTGTTAAATGTAATCAAAACTTACCTTTGTACCAAAATTTATCGAGGCTGTTATTAGGTACGTACTCATAGATGAGGAACCTCCCTTCCTCTTGGAAGCAGTACCCTAGAAACCTCACAAGGTTCTTATGGCGCAAGTTGGCCACAATGGATATCTCCCTCTCAAGTTCTTGTATAGTCCTCTTGGAGTCCCTGAGCCTTTTCACTGCTACTTTCTTCCCATTCTCGAGTGTGCCCTGCATTTCTCCCTTCCATTATTTACGTTCCAAACTAAGCGTTCTTTTAACAAACTGGAAATGAGTGATCGAGAAACATATTCTTGGTAAGTGGTAACTATTACCTTGTATACTGTTCCAAATCCACCGCTGCCTAGCTTGTTTCTACTTGAGAAGCAGCATGTTGCAGCCTCAAGATGCTGGTAACTGTAGAGTTGGCAGCTCGTTCTTCGGCCGTCCTCGTCCTCCTCGTCTCCTTCCCTGCTCAAACCCTTCTTTTCTTGGTCATGCATAGCCTCCTCTGGCATGCCATCTACTTGACGATTCAAAACAAGGGGTTCTAGAGATAAATAACAGTGATATGTCAACATATATATAAGAGAAAAGCAGAAAGTAAAGAGAAGAAGAAATCAATCAAGAAAAACAAATGACTGCCGCCTTGAATCACCTATGACATGTCCTCTGTGAGCCGGTCGCCGTTTTCGACGGTACCATATGGTGAGTGCAAGGATGAAGGCGGCAATCGCCAACCCAGTCGCAAGAGAAACGATCAGCCATTTGGATCTATTGAACATTCCCTTGCTTTTTGATGATCCGGTGGCCATTTGATCTACCAAACAAACCAAAAGAGGAAGCTATTCAATAGCAAGACCTTGTTGAATAGTAGAAATACAGACAGTCGATCGGCAGTCCTGTACTACTGAAACAGGGTTAATGATCAGTAACACGCTCAAGTAGAAAACAATTGGAGAGTGATTTTTACCATTCGGCGCGGCAGCAGCAGGCAGTGGGGTATGACCGCCAGGGGCCGCTGGGGTGGGTTGTGCGGCCCCAGTCCTACCCTCGGGAGGAAATCGGACTGTAGCATTACCCGTGATGGTCATGGATGCTGCTGGAGGTGGTGCTCGTGCTTGTGCAGGCGGTGGTGGCGCCGGTACAGCAGGTGTACCAGCCGGGGACCGAGCACCAGCAGTTGCGTTAAATCCGTCCAGCCCGCTGTTTTTCCACGCGTCCGCGAGCAATCGCCGGGCCAGGGACTCGATGTTGTAGAAGGGGTAGCTCTCGTACCTGGCCATGCAGCTGAGCCGCAGCACCTGCATCCCCGCGCTGCCGTTGAACGCCCTGTCCACCACCTCGAGGGCGCCGCGGAGGCAGCGCCGGCAGTCGGCGCACGAGACGCCGGCGGCGCACCGCGTGAGTCCGTAGAAACGGCCGCCTGATGACGCCGCAGCCCCAGTGCCGGCGGCACCGACGCTGCTGCACATGTGGCTGCTCACCGTAGTCTTCCTCGCGGCGGCGAGGAGGCGCCTCACCGCCGCTCTGGCGCCCACGTGCGGCGACGGCGGCAGCGTGCGGCTCGCGTTGAACACGGTCGCCGTGTACTCGTCCTCGCGGAATCGGCCCACGTCCTCGTGGTCCGAGTAGCGGAGGAAGCAGGCGTCGTGCCAGACCGCCGACGCCGCGCACGCCGTCCCGGGACCGGCGACGATGAGCTTGGAGGCCGCGGAGAGGCAGGCGGCGCAGTCGGAGGCCGAGACGTCGGTGCGGCACTGCGCGACGCCGTACATGGTCCGGTTCTCGGCGGCGACGTACGAGGACATGTTGTGGGACATGTGCGCGACGCCGCCGTAGGCGCCGGCACACACGGCGGCGAGGAACCTGGTGATGGTGACCTCGCTGCTCGTCGTGACGACGGCCGGGGAGTGGCCGGAGCAGAGGGTCAGGGTGGGATGTTGACGACCGGTGTCGTTGGACGACGACGACGAACGCGTCGGGGTGGCCAGTAGCGCCGCCGCTAGGAAGAATAGCACTGCCATGTTCGGTGCAAGTCGGAAGGAGATGGCGGCCGTGCACAGCACGGTGGCCGACGGCGACGCCATCCCTTCACGTCCTCCTATCTAGATTAATCCTTTGCCGTGGTCCCTGTTGGAAAAAATCATTTGTACAGACTTTCCACGTACAGTTAAACCGTGACAAGAAAGTATGTATGGACCCGGGGCGAGGACTTGGAGTGACGACGAGGTAAGGAGTCCAGGTCTCCAGGGCACGGGATGGATGCGACCATGATCGGTGAAGTAAGGATGACCGCTGTCATTCAAATATGTGCCTCACGTCTTGTTGAAAAAATAACGACCATGCAGTCTTACGGGCTTGACAGCGCACTGTGTGGTCCTCCGTGATCAGTACGTGAATTTTTTGCAATTTGATTTTTTTTTTCAATTTCTTTTTTTACAAATAATCTCCTATCAAAATCTTTTTCGGGAATAGATCGAATTCTCAGCGGGTTCGTGATTGATGTCATGCTATGCGGCATGGTGTAAATCTCGGCAGAACCATCTAAATTATCTAAATTATAGATTAAGTTTAATATTGACCATTTTTGCAGTCAAACTATTAGACTTAAGCCCATATAATTCTGGTAGTCCATGAAATCTCGCAGGATAACAAACTTTTCAACCACGTAGCCAAGAACATAATAAATTCAGCGGTCGTCGTTCATATATTACATAAAGTTTTCAAAATAAGTTAACTACATCGCAGTTCAAATAAAGTTATTACAATACCAAGTCCTAAAGTGATAGCAAAAGCAAATAATTTTCAAACCACACACACTTAGTTCAGACACAGTGTCAGAGTCTGATCATTCCCACAATAGCAAAAAATAAGGTTGATTGATCACACCCTTGGTGTATGCATTACTCATATCTGGGTAGAGACAGTTAATACAATACCCATAGCACCTTTGGTCATCTGTAAAACAATATAGGAATAAAGCCCTAAGTACGAGAATGTATTCAACTAGGCTTACTCGTCTTAAACCAGAAATAAATGACATCCAAGATCATGTAAGGCTTTATAGTGGGCTAGCTTGATATTTTTTCATAAAAGCTTAAGTCACCTAGTAAGTAACTTTTCAGGTATTTAACTCAAGTTAATAATCATTGACCTATCATCTAGATTAACACATGTACTATAGCGATCACTTGATTCATTACAATAGTAGTACCAATTTTAGATGGAGCATTTCTAACTTCATCAAGCTACCATAACCATCCAAGTGTTCCATAAGGATTAATACGATGACGAAGCTCAAGTCAAGTGCTCTCTATCCAGGAGTGATGGTGATTCAAATTGATTCCTAACCAGCTGGTGATTTATTTCCCACATAAACCATGCTTCCCTGTCGGGGTCACTTTGGTCACCGAATGCACTATTCTGGTCCAGTCACGGGTTCGATAGGCACTACCATACCCAGGGACCATCTAACTGCCAGGACACACCTTGGTCTCACCATCGCGTCGTCGTGGCCTCCTAAACCAACTTCAATATGGTGCATGGATCAGATCAATTCTCGGCCCGAATAGAGTCCCGGCTTCACGGTCGGAATGAGTTATCTGCCCAGTTAAATATAAGACATGCGTTCAACATAACAAGAGGACCATCAACATTAACGACCAGTCCTTAATCGACACAGATAGAACCACTATGATCCAAAAAACCCATAAGGCTCTGTCCGGTCTCAACTTATTTCTCAATACTTGGTTATGAATCATGACAACAATCATATTGCCAACCCCTTTTTGGTAACCACCTATAGCTCGCAGGTGACAGAGAATCATCCGACTTCTAGCGGACTAAGCATAGCTAAGCATTAACTCTAAGACTATACTAAATAGGACAAGGTATAGGAAAGAGTGGTAACTAAGCAATATCTGATGCATCAACGGTTGCAAGCAACTCGTATAACTTAATGCAACAATATAGCCATCATGATTAATTAATAAGTTAGCATAATTAGAGGGAGACTTAGAATGCTCCGGGACTTGTCTTTCTCGAACGAGCTAGGACGATGGTCCGAGCACTCTTGTAGCTCCTCTTCTGGCTCTTCTACCTCGGTGGCCTCCTGCACCACCACTTGTGGCTCCTCGGGCTCAACTACCACTTCGGTCTTTTGCGATCTTTGTATGATGCATATGCTTAAGTGAATAGTCAAACGTTGGATACATATGGTGCATGATGATGCAAATGGTCAACATGAATGATCATTATCACCAATCATGTATGATGCATATGCTTGAGTGAATAGTCGAACGATGGATACATATGGTGCATGATAATGCAGATGGTCAACATGAATGATCATGGTCACTTAAGTAAGCTTGAGTATGTGCATATCTCCTCTCTGGTAGTGGTGTAGTAATGTAGTATTATGCAGACAACAATTACCAAACTCATTCTACAAGGTAGTCAACATCATACAAAAACATGTATCATAAGCACATGTCATTTACTGCATTCTCTTCTGCTACTACCTCTATCCCAACATCACAACATTTCATCACATCACACTAGGATGCTTTTTGATGCTTGAAAGATACACCAAACCATTATAATTACCTACTTCTCATGTGGAATTAATTATTTACTTAATTAACCTTTGGTTAGTTCTTGTTACTTTTGTCTATTTAAATTTCCTTGGTTGCCGAGGGGTTTTGCCCCACGGTTCTTGCTAAAAAAATAATAGGATATAACAACAATCTGTATTTTTGGTGTTCAATAAATTCTGGGAACATTATAGTAGCTCAAACATCTGTAACATGGTCTACCATAAACTTTTCACTAAATTTGGACATATAACACAACCTACACAAAAATGACAAATACAATAAGCATAAATCATGGAAAATACTTTACACATGAAAATGTGTCAAACAATAGATTTCAAATTTTGTTCTAATTACCCCCTAGCAAAACTATGCCCTACAAAAATTCGCTAGTCATTATCATGCATATTTTATTTATTACAAAATTCACAAATATAGCCATTTTAATCTTTTAATTCATAACTAAATGTTTATGAACAATACATATTTCATTTTATATTTTTCACAAATACTTCACATCCATACAAGATTATCAAAACAAGAGTCATATTTTTCTGAGCTATATTCTATTTATTATGCATCTCCTAAGAAATCAGTATTTTAATGATTTAAACAAAGCTATATAGAAAAGTGTCACAAAAATTACATGCAATATTTTTATCATGCAGATCTACACCTGCAGAGCACAATGAAATTTGTTTCACCATTTTTAGAGCTATAAATCTCAAGTTCTGAATTTTCAAAGATGGAAAAGTATTTTTGCAAATTCTTGTTGAAAACATTAGTCACTAAAATGCTACGCACACCCCATATCTACCCCCGTGACACTATCACATGGGACCCAAAGGTCAGTCGGCCCCACCGTTAGTCACACTGCACCCCAGCGGATGTTTACCGGTCAGATCTCGCCGTCAGCGAGGTCTCTGGCGGTGCCGGTGCTACTAGGGGCTTCCTCTCGATGAGTAGAGCACGATGCACTGCGAAGCGGGGCTTGAGGAGGGCTCCAACTACGGTGACGAGGCATGGTGGCACTCGGTGGTGGTGCTAACCGGTGGCCTGTCGTCTCCGGTCAGGGTAGCGAGGGCCAAGGCAAGCACAAGCTTTACGGGGTTGCGGCGGACGTGGTGCGCAGGTCGGTTGAGGACACGGGCATGAGCCGAGAGCTCATAGGAGCTCCGATCATGTCGTGGCGGAGGGGAACCAACCAAATTTGGCCTTCTACCTTGACGACCGCCGCAGCAAGGAGGAGCACGTGGTAGAGCTCGTCGCAGTGGAGCTGCGGGCGCGCTCAATCGGCAGCAGACGTGCGGGTGTGCGTGCATGGCCCTAGCGGAGGTTTGTGGTGGTGCTGCGCACGGGCTGGGGCTGCTACTGCTGCTGCCTGTGAAAGGGGAGAGCGAGTGCGCGAATGAGGGAGAGAGAGTAGGCAGGGACGTGACCCAGACAAGTCGTGGCCGGTCAGTGGTGCCGCGCACCGACCTCGCCAACGCGTGGCAGCCACACGGCGACTGTGGCCTGCAAGCATTAGGCGCCAGTGCACGTGCGAGGAAGGTGACAAGCACGCAGGCTAGGCCGGCTACCTGGGTGGGCCAAGATGCGGGGCGCTCGGTCCACTTCGGCACAGGCCTCTTTTCTTTTCTTGAATTTTTTTAATTAATTTTAAACACATTTTTGAGCAAGATAAACACATTTTTAGAGTTTGGAACAAAAATAAAAGTTGTTCGAAATAATTTTCACTATTACTTTTCTTTAAGGTGCAACTCAAAATTCAAAAAGGATTTTGCATTACAACTTAAAACTCAGTTCTAAGTTTGAAATAATTTCTTTTTATTAAATCTGAATTTGATTTTTTTTTTCAAAATAACTTGCTCCAAAAATGACACTTGAATGTTTCTAAATTATTATGAACCCTAAAAAATCATAAGCAAGCATTCCAAGAAATTTTTAGGGCATAGTATAATAAATCTAGCAATTTAAACTAATTTCAAGCAACACATAAAATAACACTTAAGTTATTTAAAATGCTATGCAAGAATGAAGCTTGATGCTCATGCTAGGATGTTTAGGTCAAGTTAATAGAGCCCTAATGCATGCTTAACACTAGAAGTGTTACAGTATCCTAGGCGTTGATCTACACTGTGCCGAGGTCTTGAGATGGCCATAGGCCCACAAAGGTTGGCGTGGGCTTAGGATAAGCCAAGGCCCATAGATCGACGTGGCCCGACTGATCATCGAGGTGTAGGCAGTTAAACCATGTTGAGCCCCCCTTCTTCTTCCCCTTTGTAACACACCAGTGTTATGGTTGCATAAATCACATGCATAACATAAGCATCATCATCTACTCAAGCATATCATGATCATCATCCACCTTGAGTCATACCTACCTATGCAAAAATGTAATTTAAATTGTCTAAATAGTCTTCCTATGCTTATGTTTGTGTGAACCATGCTTGTGTTTATGCTCTATATCTTGGTAATTAATTTATCTATGCTTAACTTAACCTTGGGAACAATGTTCATGTTGAAATAATCACATAAGTCATACTTACACAAATAGGCTCTAGAAACCTCTTTTGCTTTGGCTTTTAAAAAGTGCTTCATAAAATGTTTGCATGTCAAAACTTTCTACAGCAAAGTTGTAGAAAATTTTATAAGGAACAAAAGTTGTTTTATGGCTATCTCATTAAAATGATCACAACTAGCTCAAAGGTGACCCACAAGGCAAAATTGGGGCTGTTTGCAACACTCAGGAAATTTTCTAAGTCCTAGAATAAACACAGTTTGCTCGATCGGTTTTGAAAACTCTATATCTCTCAATCCAGGCCGATCTAGCTTTTGCTCTAGTTGAAAATGTTGTAGAACTCGATTGGAACTCCAACTTTGTCAACTGCATCATCTTCTAACTCGCGCTGGTTTGGGAGTTATTCGTTGCTGAAGTCGCTCTGTCAGTCGGTCATCGTGTTCTCTGAATCAGACGCGAGCTTGCCGACGTGGCCGACCGGCGACAGAGCAACGGCGACATTTGGCGCCCGTACGCCGCTCCTGGCCCCGCTCGTCAGCTCCCAGTGCGCGCATGTCCTCCATGGCGACGCCCCGAGCGGAGTGGACGCGTCCATTTTCTCTCTGCCTCGCCTCTCTTGCCAGAAGCGTGCCCGCAGCGAGCTCACCGTCGCGAGCTCACTCCGGCGAGCTCATGTGCGCTCCTCGCTGCGTCGCAGTCCACCAAACTCCGCCCATAGTTCCGCCGTGAGCCACTCTCCACTCTCCACCCTCTAGCTCGCCGCGAAACCCACCGGTGAGCCGCGATTTCCTTCTTCCCCAAATCGGGTCGCCGTGACCTTCTTCTCCGACGAACTCAATGCTGGACTCCTCGGAGCCTCCCATCTCCTCTGGTTACGTTCTAGAGGTAGCTTAGGTTCTTAGCTAGCGGTTGCACATCTCGGTGGACGCTCTACCGCACCCACCGTCACCGGACACGATACGCAGCGCCGCCGTGTTCCGCCGGAGTTGGGGTCTCCCGTGGCCAGCGCGTTCCACGACGTTTCAAGCCAAGCCGCTTACCTAGGAAGCTTCGCCGTAGTCCGCTGGTACTGTAGGAAACCCTAGGTCACGCTCTACCGGCCTGAGGGCTCCGGCGTAACGCCGAGCACCTCCGCCGAGCCGCCATGATCGACGGCGAGCCCCTTCCGGTGGCTCCGCCGTGGGGAAAAAGGGGTCAATCGAGTCGCTAGAGTATGGAGATCACAATGGTGCCTTTGGTTTGGCCGGAGACCTCGCCGTCGCGGAGAAATCGCCGGCGAGAGTCGCCTCGGCCGTGAGGAAGATGACTCTGACATGCGGGGTCCACTGTCTGTGTCACCTCGCTTCTCTTCTTTTCTTTTACTCAAATCCAGATTTTTGGCTTTCTTGCAAAAATCATATCTTCAGTTTCTGAGATCCAAAAATTGTGAAACCAATTTTGTGATGTTCCATGAGATGGCTAGTTTTTAATAAAAATATAAAATGAACCATGTTTTTTGGGAAAAATATTTATTAGGATTTAATCTTGTTATTCATGAGTAAATTCATATCTTTTGTTATACTGCTTATTTTGCTATGAAATTTTTATGGTAGTCTCTGTGTGGTACTGGAGTGCTATGATAAATATTTCATGATTTTTGGAGTAATGCAGCTTGGATATGTAATTTATGTTTGAGATTTGGCTTGTTTCCTTAAGTAAATCATATAAAATAATTGGTGCTTATGCTGGTGCTCTCCTTTGGTGGTAAACTTGCTTATGGTATTCATAATATGCAAATAATCTGAAATCTGTTGTTTGACACCATGTAAGCCATGTTTCTGAATTTATGAAATAAACACCTTGTCACATGTTAAATGCATATCTTTAATTTGGCATGTGCATTTGCTCTGAAATTTTTATGGGAATGTCACAATGCTATACATGTGCTTCTATAATTTTTGTAGATTTTTCGGAGCACATTTGCTAGTATCTTGTAATTAAGTCCTTTTTGTAGAATTGAATGGTTAAATGCATCATTATTAAATATCTAGGGGTTAACATATGTTGATCTGGTAACCTTGTGATATGCTTGTGCTTATAAGTCATGTGGTTGACACTGTTTATGCTTTGGCTATGTCTTTAAATAATTAATTGGTGGGTTAAAGGCTGTTCTGGACAGCAAGGGAGTAATTCAACTTTTACTTATTGATATCTGAGTTTTCTGGGAAACTTGTCTGAATCAAAGTTGTTGTAAACTTTATTAACTAGCTGTGGTTTAAATTTGGGATCAATTGGTCCAGTAGTTTAAAAGTTATGGCTGTTCCAAGTTGGGTTCCAGAAATAGGTGCTCTCTGTTTTTCTGGGACAGAACCTGGAACTTTGTTTAAATGGCTTGTTTAACTTATGAATCTTGCTGTGATGTTTAAAGATGATTTGTAGACAATTTCATAAGCTTTCCAGAATATCTTCTCTCATGTTTGTTGGATCTGCCTAGCACTAGTTATGACCTGTTACCGAGCTAATCCTGTTATGTGATGCTTGCTGTTTATAGGTTATCTTGGTAGGTTTTGGGCTAAGTTAATTTATCATCTTGTGTGAACTTGTTATAACTATTGCTCCGTAAATGAGTGTCCAGTGAGTCACTTATGTTATCCAGCATTCATTCTTTTGTATGCACACCTTCTCATTCACGGAGCATGCAATAGGTGCATCGGACGTGACAGCCTCCTTCGAACTGCAAGTGAACCCCGAAGGCGAGGAGGGCAACCCGGGGTCCAGCAAGTCGGACTCGAGGAGCCCGAAGAAGAGGTTGAGTGCCCAAATCACGAGCCAGCCTCGTTCATGAAAGGCAAGCCCCGGAGCATACTAAGTCCCCCTTTACTTTCGAAAGTTTACTTAATATGTTATATCTATTGATGCATTAAGTATAGGAGTTGTGATGAAACCTTTGTTGCACTTTACTCCATCCTTGTCCAGATAACTTACCATGGTTATAGAGTTAGGATCGAGTAGCAGCTTAGCCATGCTTAGTCGGTAGAAGACGGGTGATTTCCTGTCACCTGCGCGATATAGGGTTGTGTCGGATCACGATGGTCTATATGTGCTATCGTGGATGGAACCGGATTAAATTGACTTAAGCCGGGCGGAGTTTTGCAAGGTTGTAGTAACTCCGTCTGTGGCAGCTAAGGACCGACCGTTGTACGTCCTCTTGTCATGTTGAACGCATGCCTAACACTTAGTTGGCCGGATAACTCGTTCCGACCGCGAAGCCGAGTAATATGACTCAGGCCGGAAGGTCGATAAGTATAAAGTGCGCACTACCGGAGAAAGCGTGGTGTGCGGGGGACCATTGGCGTAAGTCCAAAGGCAGGTGAGTTAAAATTACGGACCTCCCTGGCAGAGTGGTAGCCCTGGGAGTGCGACACTTATCGGAACCGCGATTCCTGAATCGTACCAAAGGTGACCCGCTTGCTCTCCGACAGGGGATGCTTGGGTGAGTGCTAGGAATAACCCTCCAGCTGGATAGGAATTCGATTCGAATCGCCGTCTCTCCCAGTTAGTGAGAACTTGACAGAGCAGCGGCAAACGTAGCATTCACTAAAGAACTTTGGTTTATGATAATGATGATAGCAAGGAAAAGTACATGATGAACTTGATATGGTTATTATTGCTTGTAATAATCAAGTGAAGTGCTTTAGTACAGGTGCTAATCTAGTGGTAGGCTGATGATGAATAAATATGATGCTTTCACAATAAGTTAGTTATAATAAAGGCTTTTGGCAAATGTTGAGTTAACTAGCTCTACTTATATATATTAGCCTTGCATGATCCTTGGTGTCTTTTATGTTTTTACTAGACAGGTAAGTCTAGCTGAGTACATTCTCATACTCAGGGTTTATTCCCACCTGTTGCAAATGATATCTTTTATGATGGCTTCTGCAAGACCTGTCTCCATCCCGCTGGGGATGAGGACCAACCGTTGGGCATGGTTCTCTAACAAACTCGTACCTGCTGCTTTTGGATGGATGGCATGAGACTCTAGCAATAACAAGAACTTGTGAAATGAACTTTGGAAAGTGTGTGTGTAATTATTTTGCTTCCGCTACTTCGAACATGTGTTGTAATAACTTAATAACTCCGATGTCGTGCCGCTTCGATGGCAATGAATGACTATGTAACATTCGCTGTGTTGTGCTGAATTATTACGATCTTGGTTTGTTGCAAGTTGGTTTGAAGTCCTTCATGATTTTAGTTGACTACCGGGATTATATGGGCTTAAGTTTGGAAACTTGATTGCTTGTTGATCGTTTCTACACTTGAACTCTTATAATTTGGTCGGTTCTGTGACAGCTGGCATCGGAGCAAGTTCAGCATTATAAATGCAGCGTTTGTGTATTTAAAAACAAAAGAGATTTTAAATAAAATGGTGTAAATCAATACTTAAGTTATGCCAGTGGTCGAATCCTCCTTGCCCATATAAGGACTATAGGTGGCTATTTAAGTACTGACTTGGGGGGTTTTAATTATGCATCTCCGGCAGTACTCAGGTATGGATGTGTGATGACCGCACTATGCTACCCTGTGGTCTAATGGTAGAGGTAGCCTTCATATATGAGTTAGCCACATATGTCGCTAGATTTAAATTATGCAACGTCGCACCTACGCTCTGGTAAGTGTGAGCTGTGAGAGCATGATCGTCCAAACGGCGGTCTACGGAAGTGTTCGCGGTGGTTTTCTGGAGTGGTCCCATGTCAAAACCATGGAACCATGAAAGAAACTTAATTGGGGAGCATTTAATTTCTCGGGTAGCTGTGGTGTCATTGTTTGTGCATGTTGGGCATGTCCAAGCAATCTGTACTTAGTTTACTGCTTTCTTGAGTGATATATTGGGGACTGTTGGGCTGAAATGAAGTTTTCTGCAGGTACTCTAATAGCGCACGTGTAAATCGCTAGTTATCGTATCGAGAGACGAATGTATGCCACCGTATATCCGTTAGAATATTAATTTTCTAAGTTTGTGAGGCCGTACGGTTCGTGCATGCATCATGTCGCATTCATACATACATTCTGTCTACTCCTTCCCTTACAATGTCGTCCCTTTTAAATTAAATAAATGTTGCTTAAACTAATCCTCTTTTATCTATGGTATTCCTATTCCTTTCTACAGATGGGCGCCCGCTTCACCCCGTCCTAGTGACACTTTCTTGAGCAAGTTTGGCACTTCTACTTTGCTCTGGAGAGGGTAGGGTATACTGAACCACCTCAGTATGCTTGGTGGGAGTTGGATAGGACAGGAGAGTTTCAGTAGTTTGCTGTGCAGGGAGTTGTCCCTCCACATAGGGGTAGGCCTGCATGGATAGGGTGGACCTGTAGCTCAGATGGGCAGACTTCTTGGGAAGCAGCTCAGGTTGCAGCCCAGACTATCCTACTCGATATCTGTCAGAGGTGTGGTGATGAGTTGAAAGGAGGACCAGCGGCCTCCATTCCCCGTGCTGACCCAGCAGCAACGGAGTGGAAACAGGCTAATGGCTATGCTTTGGTTCGAGGCAGGGGAGAGAGAGCTGAGAGTTCTAGTCCTACTATGAGTGCTATGATGGCTGTGCTCAAGCTGATCAGTCAGCGAGAGAACACCTATGCACAGGTCATGGTGGCTGTTCGTCAGGCTCAGGAGATGCAACGAAAGGCTAAAAAGCGTGCTCACAAGTTTCGCAAGCAAGCTAGACTCCTGGAGCAAGCTCAGAAGGACCGCAATGACTGGGAAGACATTGCGGAGTACCGTAGGCAGTAGTGGGTGAAGGCCATTAGGGAGAGAGATCAGAAGCAGGATCAGATGAGTCAGTTGGCTCGAGAGAGGGAGACAGTGCAAGAGCGCTTGGTGCAGATCACTCGTGAGAGGGACACTGCACTCCGCGTGTTGGAGAACAGGCGCCGGGCATGGGAGATGCACCGGATTCAGTCTCTTGAGCGGGAGAACTATCTGCAGGATCAGATTGAGGCTGGTCTTGTGGAGATTCACCGTCTCAACAACCTGCTACACCCTATTCCTCGCCCTATACCCGTGTATCCAGAGGTGAGACCTCAGGTGATTATGGCCGATGATGATGGTATGGAGGTCGATGGACCAGCAGCGGCTGCACCACCCTTGCACGAGGACGTAGAGGATGAGGAGCTTGAGCCAGTTAGCGATGAGGATAGAGAGGCGATCTTCGACGCTGACTCGGACGACGAGCCTGGAGTGTAGGTAGTAGTGGGTAGTGTTATGTGAGGATCTTCTGTAGTCTGGCATTTAGCGGTGATGCTTTTGTACCCATGTTGTAATCCAGAACTTTGACCTTGACTCATGGCATGTACTGTGATGGTGTAATAACTTTATGGACCCAATGTGCAATCTTAACATGTTCGTTGTGTTATGACGATGTTTTCCGTTGTGGTGCATATTGCGGATATCTCTGTCATGCGTTGGATTGGTGATGTTGTTTTGTGGAATTGAATTATTGTGCCTTTTCTGTAAAGCTATTCTCTCGAATACTTTTAGGCATAAATATAAGCTCTTCTGCGGCAAATCTTGTCATCATCAATGCTCACTGACTGTGTCTTTACAGATTTCTCGTGGCACCCGAGGTGCGGAACAGCGTGCAAACATGAATCCACCCCCTCCTCCTCCACCACCAAATCCAGCTGAGCTGATGCAAATGATGGTGGAAAATCAGAGGATGCTCACTGAGACCATCAATCGGATGGCCAATCAGGGTGGTCGTCATGCACATGAAGGGCCAGCTCCAAATCAGTACAGCAGTTTCAAGGACTTCATGGATACTAAGCCCCCACCTTTCAGAGAGGCTGAAGAACCCCTTCAAGCTGAGGAATGGCTGAACACGGTGGAACAAAAGTTCCACTTGCTTCGGTTGACGGAAGGTTTGAAGGCGGAGTATGCAGCTCATCAACTGCAAGGTCCAGCAGGCATCTGGTGGAATCAGTATCGGGAGGCTCTTCCGGCTGACACTGTGCTTGACTGGAATCTTTTCCATGAGGCTTTCAAGGGGCATTTCATTCCTCCTGGTGTCATGGAGATGAAGCATACCGAGTTTATGCAGTTGACTCAGGGCAACAAAACTATGAAGGAGTACTTGCATGCTTTCAATCACCTATCAAGGTATGCTCCGGAGTTTGTGAACACCAAGGCAAAGAAGATTGCTAGCTTCAAGTGGGGTTTTGGTCCCAAGTTGCTGAAAACTATGGGCCACACTAAGTGTGCAACTTTCAATGAGTTTGTCAGTGATGCTCTCACCCAAGAGAACTATAACACTGTGTACACTGCGACCAAGACTCGTAAGAGGGCTTTTGAGGCCGGGGCAGGGGCATCTCAGTCCAAGGCTCCAGTGGTAGCTAAGCCACCGTTCCATGCTCCAACCCCTAACCAGTGGTATCGCCCACCTGTTAAGAAGAATCAGGCGAAGACGGGTTTCCGCAAGGGGTACTCTATTGCTCTTCCTAGGGGCAACACGGGTCCCAACTATGCCACGACTCCACCTGCCAACCGTCCGTGCTGGAACTGCAATCAGACCGGGCATTGGCAGAGCAACTGTCCTTACCCGCCAAAGAAGGTCAACCAGGGAAACGTCCGCCAGGGGCGTGTTCACTACTCGACCATGGAGGCAATCCCTGCTGGTGAGGTAGTCACGGCTGGTAAGTTTCTGGTTAACCAATGTGATGCACTTGTTCTTTTTGATTCAGGAGCATCGCATTCTTTTGTGAGTTCAGATTTTGTGTCTACGTATAATCTCAAGGCAAGTACACTTGATAAGGGTAGTTATTGCATTAGTGCTGCCGGGAATGATATTTCTACCAATCAAGTGGTTTTTGGGGCAACTCTGGAAATTGGAGGTCGTCAGTTTCTTGCTGATCTGGTTGTCTTACCCGGTGTGGGCATAGATGTAATTCTGGGTATGAATTGGATGAGTGGTAACGGAGTTCTTATCGACACCACCACTCGTGTAGTGATGTTGAGAGACCCAAGTACCAGGGAAGCATTCTTAGAGCAACTTCCTCGAGATATCGATATCCGTAGCACTGTGAATGCAGTTACAGCTAACGCCATCCAAGATATTCCGGTGGTGTGTGAGTTTCCGGATGTATTTTCTGATGATTTACCCGGGCTTCCTCCAGATCGGGATGTGGAGTTCAAAATTGAATTGATTCCAGGTACCGCTCCTATCTCTAGAAGACCTTATAGAATGCCACCAAATGAGCTAGCCGAGCTTAAGACCTAGTTGAATGAGTTGTTGAAGAAGGGTCTTATCCATCCTAGTTCTTCTCCTTGGGGTTGTCCGGCTATCTTTGTGAAGAAGAAGGATCAATCCTTGCGCATGTGTGTGGACTATCGTCCCTTGAATGCGGTGACCATCAAGAATAAATACCCTCTTCCTCACATTGATATCTTGTTTGATCAGTTGTCTAAAGCCAAGGTATTCTCCAATATTGATTTGTGATCTGGGTACCATCAGATCAAGATCCGTCCTGAAGATGTACCTAAGACAGCTTTCTCGTCGAGGTATGGGTTGTATGAGTATCTCGTCATGTCCTTCGGTCTTACAAATGCATCTGCTCACTTCATGTACCTCATGAACTCGGTGTTCATGCCCGAATTGGACAAGTTTGTGGTGGTCTTCATTGACGATATCCTAGTATATTCTTGCAATGAAGAGGAGCATGCAGAGCATCTGCGTGTGGTGTTGTCGCGTTTGCGTGAGCATCAGCTTTATGCAAAATTCAGCAAATGCGAGTTTTGGCTAAAGAAAGTACCTTTCTTGGGCCATGTCTTATCTGAAGAAGGCATATCGGTAGATCCGGCTAAGGTGCAAGAAGTGCTGGATTGGAAAGTTCCAACTTTGGTACACGAGGTTCGAAGTTTTCTCGGTTTGGCTGGGTATTACCGTCGATTCATTCCAGAATTTTCAAAAATATCCAAGCCTATGACTCGTCTACTTCAGAAAGATGAGAAGTTTGTGTGGACGCCTGAGTATGAAGAGGCATTCCACAAGTTGAGGACATTGCTGACATCAGCTCCGGTCCTAGCTCAGCCTGATATCGAGAAGCCCTTCGATGTCTTCTGCGACACGTCAGGCATTGGTTTAGGCTGTGTGTTGATGCAGGAAGGTCGCGTTATCGCGTATGCCTTGCGCCAACTTCGAAAGCATGAGGTCAATTACCCTACTCATGACTTAGAATTGGCAGCAGTTGTTCGTGCATTAAAAATCTAGAGGCATTATTTGCTGGGTAATCTGTGCAATATCTACACTGATCATAAGAGCCTCAAGTACATCTTCACTCAACCTGAACTGGACATGCGGCAGCGAAGATGGCTTGAGTTGATTAAAGATTATAATCTACAAGTGCACTATCATCCGGGCAAGGCAAACGTGGTTGCGGATGCTTTGAGTCGGAAAGCGAACTGCCACTCTATCCAAGTGGAAGATCCGTTGTTGTCACATCTAATGCATCCACTTGTGCTCAACCAGATTTCTCTGGAGAGTACTCTTCGCAATCGAGTCATCGAATTGTAGCAAACAGATGTAGGCATCCACCATGTAAAGAGGAAAATGAAAGAAGAAGAAACCAAGCATTTCCGAGTCGATGAGAACGGAATTCTTTGGTTCAAAGATCGACTAGTGGTCCCAAAAGACTGTGAGCTACCAAATCAGATCTTATCTGAATCTCATTCATCCAAATTGTCTATCCATCCTGGTAGCAGCAAGATGTATCAGGACCTGAAACCTTTGTTTTGGTGGACAAAAATGAAAAAGGAGATTGTTGCTTTTATCGCTCGTTGTGACAATTGTTGTCGCGTAAAGGTCGTTCCCATGAAGGCTGGTTTGCTTCAACCCTTACAATTCCTGGTTGGAAATGGGAAGAAGTCAGCATGGATTTCATCATTGGACTTCCAACTTCTGTCAAAGGTTATGACTCTATCTGGGTGATTGTGGACCGTTTGACTAAGGTTGCTCGTTTTATTCCAGTCCGAACTGACTATCGTCCACATCAGTATGCGGAGTTGTATTTCGAGCACATTGTTCATCAGTATGGTGTGCCTCGAACAATCATATCAGATCGTGGACCACAGTTCACTGCTCGTTTTTGGGAGTGTCTGCATGAGCAGATTGGTACACACTTAGTCCATAGTTCTGCTTATCATCCCCAAACGGCAGGTCAAACTGAAAGAGTCAACCAAATCTTGGAAGACATGTTGAGAGCATGTGCTCTCTCGTCAAAGGGTTCTTGGGTTAAGTGCTTGCCATTAGCTGAGTTCTCCTACAACAATAGTTATCAGGAGAGTATCAAGATGGGCCCATTTGAGGCCCTGTATGGTCGAAAGTGTCGAACCCCGTTGAATTGGGTAGAAGCCGGAGAACGAAGGTATTATGGCATCGATTTCGTGAACGAAGCAGAGCAGCAAGTCCGTACCATCTAGCAACATCTGGAATCTACTCAAGCTCGTCAGAAAAGTTATGCTGACAAAAGAAGGAAGCCGATTGAGTTTTCAGTTGGTGACCATGTGTATATCAAGGTGTCTCCGATGAAGGGTGTACAAAGGTTCGGAGTCAAGCGAAAGCTTGCACCTCATTATGTGGGACCCTATCGGATTCTTGAAAGGAAAGGGGATGTTGCGTACAAAGTTCGACTACCCGTTGAGCTTCGAGCTATTTTCCCTGTCTTCCACGTATCACAATTGAAGAAGTGCCTTCGTGTTCCGGAGGAAAGAGTGGAAGTTCGAGATATCAAGTTGAAGTCGGACTTGGGGTATGAAGAAAAACCTGTGGCGGTTCTTGACCGCAAGGAAAGGGTGACTTGTAATCATGTGGTTAAGTTCTACAAAGTGTTGTGGAGTAACCACGGGGAAGAAGATGCCACTTGGGAAACCGAGGATTATTTAAAAGAAGTTTACAAAACGTTCTTCGAAAATCAGTAAGCTTTCAAATCTCGGGACGAGATTTTTGTAAGGGGGGAGGGCTGTAACACCCCAGTGTTATGGTTGCATAAATCACATGCATAACATAAGCATCATCATCTACTCAAGCATATCATGATCATCATCCACCTTGAGTCATACCTACCTATGCAAAAATGTGATTTAAATTGTCTAAATAGTCTTCCTATGCTTATGTTTGTGTGAACCATGCTTGTGTTTGTTCTCTATGTCTTGGTAATTAATTTATATATGCTTAACTCAACCTTGGGAACAATGTTCATGTTGATCACTTCTCCAAAATAATCACATAAGTCATACTTACACAAATAGGCTCTAGAAACCTCTTTTGCTTTGGCTTTTAAAAAGTGCTTCATAAAATGTTTGCATGTCAAAACTTTCTACACCAAAGTTGTAGAAAATTTTATAAGGAACAAAAGTTGTTTTATGGCCATCTCATGAAAATGATCACAACTAGCTCAAAAGTGACCCACAAGGCAAAATTGGGGCTGTTTCCAACACTCAGGAAATTTTCTAAGTCCTGGAATAAAAACAGTTTGCTCGATCGGTTTTGAAAACTCCATATCTCTCAATCCAGGCCAATCTAGCTTTTGCTCTAGTTGACAATGTTGTAGAACTCGATTGGAACTCCAACTTTGTCAACTGCATCATCTTCTAACTCGCGCTGGTTTGGGAGTTATTCGTTGCTGAAGTCGCTCTGTCAGTCGGTCATCGTGTTCTCTGAATCAGACGCGAGCTCGCCGAAGTGGCCGACCGGCGACAGAGCAACGGCGACATTTGGCGCCCGTACACTGCTCCTGGCCCCGCCGTCAGCTCCCAGCACGCGCATGTCCTCCACGGCGACGCTCCGAGTGGAGTGGACGCGTCCATTTCCTCTCTGCCTCGCCTCTCTCGCCAGAAGCGCGCCGCAGCGAGCTCACCGTCGCGAGCTCACTCCGGCGAGCTCGTGTGCGCTCCTCGCTACATCGCAGTCCACCAAACTCCGCCCATAGCTCTGCCGTGAGCCGCTCTCCACTCTCCACCCTCTAGCTCGCCGCGAAACCCACCGGTGAGCCGCGATTTCCTTCTTCCCCCAAATCGGGTCGTCGTGACCTTCTTCTCCGGCGAACTGAATGCTGGGCTCCTCGGAGCCTCCCATCTACTCTGGTTAGGTTCTAGAGGTAGCTTAGGTTCTTAGCTAGCGGTTCCACCTCTCGGTGGACGCTCTACCGCACCCACCGTCGCCGGACACGATGCGCAGCGCCGCCGTGTTCCGTCGGAGTTGGGGTCTCCCGTGGCCAGCGCGTTCCACGACGTTTCAAGCCAAGCCGCTTACATAGGAAGCTTCGCCGTAGTCCGCTAGTGCTGTAGGAAACCCTAGGTCACGCTCTACCGGCCTGAGGGCTCCGGCGTAACGCCGAGCACCTCCGCCGAGCCGCCATGATCGACGGCGAGCCCCTTCCGGTGGCTCCGCCGTGGGGAAAAGGGGGTCAATCGAGTCGCTAAAGTCTGGGGATCACAATGGTGCCTTTGGTTTGGCCGGAGACCTCACCGTCGCGGAGAAATCGCCGGCGAGAGTCGCCTCGGCCGTGAGGAAGATGACTCTGACATGCGGGGTCCACTGTCAGTGTCACCGCACTTCCCTCCTTTTCTTTTATTCAAATCCAAATTTTTGGCTTTCTTGCAAAAATCATATCTCCAGTTTCTGAGATCCAAAAATTGTGAAACCAATTTTGTGATGTTCCATGAGATGACTAGTTTTTAATAAAAATATAAAATGAACCATGTTTTCTGGGAAAAATATTTATTAGGATTTAATCTTGTTATTCATGAGTAAATTCATATCTTTTGTTATACTGCTTATTTTGCTATGAAATTTTTATGGTAGTCTCTGTGTGGTACGAGAGTGCTATGATAAACATTTCATGATTTTTGGAGTACTGAAGCTCTGATATGTAATTTATGTTTGAGATTTGGCTTGTTTCCTTATGTAAATCATATAAAATAATTGGTGCTTATGCTGGTGCTCTCCTTTGGTGGTAAACTTGCTTATGGTATTCATAATATGCAAATAATCTGAAATCTGTTGTTTGACACCATGTAAGCCATGTTTCTGAATTTATGAAATAAACACCTTGTCACATGTTAAATGCATATCTTTAATTTGGCATGTGCATTTGCTCTGAAATTTTTATGGGAATGTCACAATGCTATACATGTGCTTCTGTAATTTTTGTAGATTTTTCGGAGCACATTTGATAGTATCTTGTAATTAAGTCCTTTTATAGAATTGAATGGTTAAATGCATCATTATTAAATATCTAGGGGTTAACATATGTTGATCTGGTAACATTGTGATATGCTTGTGCTTATAAGTCATGTGGTTGACACTGTTTATGCTTTGGCTATGTCTTTAAATAATTAATTGGTGGGTTAAAGGCTGTTCTGGACAGCAAGGGAGTAATTCAACTTTTACTTATTGATATCTGAGTTTTCTGGGAAACTTGTCTAAATCAAAGTTGTTGTAAACTTTATGAACTAGCTGTGGTTTAAATTTGGGATCAATTGGTCCAGTAGTATAAAAGTTATGGCTGTTCCAAGTTGGGTTCCAGAAATAGGTGCTCTCTGTTTTTCTGGGACAGAACCTGGAACTTTGTTTAAATGGCTTGTTTAACTTATGAATCTTGCTGTGATGTTTAAAGATGATTTGTAGACAATTTCATAAGCTTTCCAGAATGTCTTCTCTCATGTTTGTTGGATCTGCCTAGCACTAGTTATGACCTGTTACCGAGCTAATCCTGTTATGTGATGCTTGCTGTTTATAGGTTATCTTGGTAGGTTTTGGGCTAAGTTAATTTATCATCTTGTGTGAACTTGTTATAACTATTGCTCCGTAAATGAGTGTCCAGTGAGTCACTTATGTTATCCAGCATTCATTCTTTTGTATGCACACCTTCTCATTCACCGAGCATGCAATAGGTGCATCGGACGTGACAGCCTCCTTTGAACTGCAAGTGAACCCCGAAGGCCAGGAAGGCAACCCGGAGGTGGAGGTCCAGCAAGTCGGACTCGAGGAGCCCGAAGAAGAAGTTGAGTGCCCAAGTCATGAGCCAGCCTCGTTCGTGAAAGGCAAGCCCCGGAGCATACTAAGTCTCCCTTTACTTTCGAAAGTTTACTTAATATGTTATATCTATTGATGCATTAAGTATAGGAGTTGTGATGAAACCTTTGCTGCACTTTACTCCATCCTTGTCCAGATAACTTACCATGCCCTGGTTATAGAGTTAGGATCGAGTAGCAGCTTAGCCATGCTTAGGATCGAGTAGCAGCCTAGCAGAGTGGTAGCCCTGGGAGTGCGGCGCTTATCAGAACCGCGATTCCTGAATCGTACCAAAGGTGACCCACTTGCTCTCCGACGGGGGATGCTTGGGTGAGTGCTAGGAATAACCCTCCAGCTGGATAGGAATTTGATTCGAATCGCCGTCTCTCCCGGTTAGTGAGAACTTGACAGAGCAGCGGCAAACGTAGCATTCACTAAAGAACTTTGGTTCATGATAATGATGATAGCAAGGAAAAGTACATGATGAACTTGATATGGTTATTATTGCTTGTAATAATCAAGTAAAGTGCTTTAGTACAGGTGCTAATCTAGTGGTAGGCTGATGATGAATAAATATGATGCTCTCACAATAAGTTAGTTATAATAAAGGCTTTTGGCAAATGTTGAGTCAACCAGCTCTACTTATATATATTAGCCTTGCATGATCCTTGGTGTCTTTTATGTTTTTACTAGATGGGTAAGTCTAGCTGAGTACATTCTCGTACTCAGGGTTTATTCCCACCTGTTGCAGATGATATCTTTTATGATGGCTTCTGCAAGACCTGTCTCCATCCCGCTGGGGATGAGGACTAACCGTTGGGCACGGTTCTCTAACAAACTCGTACCTGCTGCTTTTGGATGGATGGCACGAGACTCTGGCAATATCAAGAACTTGTGAAATGAACTTTGGAAAGTGTGTGTGTAATTATTTTGCTTCCGCTACTTCGAACATGTGTTGTAATAACTTAATAACTCTGATGTGGTGCCGCTTCGACGACAATGAATGACTATGTAACATTCACTGTGTTGCGCTGAATTATTACGATCTTGGTTTGTTGCAAGTTGGTTTGAAGTCCTTCGTGATTTCAATTGACTACCAGGATTATATGGGCTCAAGTTTGGAAACTTGATTGCTTGTTGATCGTTTCTACACTTGAACTCTCATAATTTGGTCGGTTCTGTGACACCCTTGCTCATTCTTTCTGCCACCTACACCACTCTCTTTCTCTCCCCTTCCGCCCCTAGGAACCCTAACTCCAAATGGTACACTAGTGCATCTCGAATCTAGGCTTCGGATGCTTTCCCAAGGTAATGGTTGTTGCCCTACTCCAATTTGGCCATTTAGATTTTGCTGCATTGCCTTGTACTTATCCAATCTTGGGTGTGGTGTATGGTAAGGTAGTACATGTTTTTGTGAAATGTATGGGTTAGGTTTGATTTGTTCACCTATTTGTGGTATGCTATTAATGCTTCATTTTCTCTAGTTCCTGTCTATTTAAGTTATAGATGGTCATTTAGTGCGTTAGGGATGTTGTTAGCAATATATTTTTGTAAGTGCTTTAGTTTTGTTTGGAAAAATATTTTGGTTGTAGTGTATTGAATATAGAATATAGTTACAATTATTTCTTTTTTTGACTTGGTATGCATGATTTGGTAATAATTTGAAATACATTTGTTGTGTGGTGGCTGTAGATGGATAAATTAGTGAGGTTGCATCATGGAGGACGTGTTGTTAGGACAGAGATGATAGTGTGGAATTTGAGGACATGAACGAGGATGTGTTGATTTTTTTCTAAGTCACCCTCTTTGAGCCAGTTAGTGGACCTAGTGAAAGTAAAGTTTAGGTTGGCTCGAGGGAGGCGTGCATGTTCATTTAGAATGGGTCATAGATGTTGGGTCATCTCAGGGTTCACGCATGAAGTGGTTGCTTAAAATTACAAGTGAGTCTAAATGGAATGATTATAAGGCAGTTGTGTTGGCCTCGCTAGTGCAATCTTTAGATTTGGTGATAACTAAGGAGTATGGCTTAGGAGGTAAGAACATTGAAGCAAGCCCTTTGTTTGATATTTGCTTGGAGAATAACCCAACTTTACAACCAAGACCAAATAATAAGGAGAATAAAGGAGATCACTAAGGTTTGTCTAATTCTAATCTCTATAAGCTTGCCTTCTATCATTCTATCACGGGTGATGTCATATAAAGAACAAAATCAGAGTTTCTTCTATATCAGCACCATAGGACTACCAAATCCTATTAACGAGAAGTAGACTACAGAGGAATGAATGAAGCTATAAAGTCAACTTCGTGAATTGCCATAGAATTCAGAAAATAAGGGACAAATGCAAGTAAACTTAGTCTAAGCACCATGCTTACACTATGATATACTACTTCAACCAAGGAGCTACCAAGATGAAAGTACTCAAAGTAGAGTAACAAACTTGAAGAACGATATAAACAATTGCTTACTTGAATCAGAAGTTGATTCTCAGAGAATCTTAGAAGCAAGCCCCAAGAGGAACTTGATCCCATAGAATACAGCTGTAGAGAAGCACTGGTAGGCTAAAAATCCTCTAGAACTCTATTCTTGCACTCTATCTCTAATACAAGCCTAGATCTTATGGAGGACTAATCTTCTTAATTGTTAGCCTAGATCCTAGTGGACATATGAATTAGGGATCATGGTTCTTTAACTCTTAGGATCTGACTTGACTCCAGGGGGTACATGCTTCATTATATAGCCTAGGAGAATCACCATGAACCCTTAGATCAAACTAACCTTAAAACGCAGCTGAGATGCATCCTAGAAGGTTGTAGAAGGGGGAAGCGAAAGAGTTCTGACCCAGGCCGGTCGGCCGCGAAAGAGTTCTAACCCAGGCCGATCGGCCCTGAATCTTGTCCTTTCAGGCTCTACTTTGATGTGGTGTCTTCTAGGGCCTTCTAGAGTCTTCTAATGTATATTTCATCGTAGCTAAGTTTAATCCTTTTTGATGTTTTAATCCTCCTTTGCATGTTTTCTAAAATATCCTTGTGAAAGATATAAATTCACCAAAACTCGTGGAAATTATCAGTAATAACATCCTATTCTATCATATTCATTATTTATATGAGAAAGGTTGACGGTTTATAATATACTTTAACAACTATCAACAATGTCGTCCTTTTGGTCTTTTTCTCAAAAAATGATTCAATAAGGGGTTATTTGTAAAAAAAAGTTTTGAAAAAGGACCAGATTGCAAAAATTCACGATCAGCAACCCTCAGCCCCGCAAAGGCCCCATGAAGGCACAGTAAGATTTTTAGGATACACTAGCAAAAATACTCGTACATTGAAGTGGGAGAGATAACTATTTAACATTTATGGGAAATAATGAATTTCATACATATCTATTAATGTTCTTTTATAAAATTATAAAAGTTATGTATATATAGGTACATAACAACACATATGTATTTAAAAAGTGAGAATGGTTTATTGCTTGATTTTTTTGGGGGGTGAAAGCCCAAGTTTGATTTTGGATAATTGATGAAATGTAACACCCAAAAATTTGCTCCTTTTGAAATAGATGAAAATTGAATTTAATTTTGTATTTTTGAGTTCATGAAATATAGAGAGATAATATTTTTCAGTAAATTAAAATTTATTATAGGATTTAGCAACTTGTTTGTGCAATCCTTTCGAAGCATTTATTTTCATTGTATTGTGTTTTTGAGCAAAGTCAAAATATTTTTTCGAATTGATTTGAAACTGCTTTGAAAAGACTTGGAAATAAAAAAAATAAACAAAAAGAAAACAAACAAAAGAAAAAGGAAAAAAACCTCTCCCCTCTCCATCTTTCTGGCCCGAAGGCCCAACCCCTTCCCCTCCCCCTGCTGTCCCCTTCGGCCCAGCGCAGCAGGAAGCCCAGCTCCCTCTCTCGGCCTCGGCCCAACCCAGCGCGCGCTGCCCTTCTCTCCCCCTCTCTTCTGTCACTGGCAAGCTGGCCCCGCATGGCAGTGACGTCCCTATCTTCTTCCTCCTGGAGCCGTATGCGACAGGGACTCCCAGAGGGAAATCGATCCCGGGTACTCGGGATTTCCCTTGCCCAACAGCTCAACCGAGCACCCTATAAGAACCGCGACCCTTCCCCGATGTTTCTTTTCCCATCTACAAGTTCCAGGGAAGACCCAGCCGCGGCACCACCTTGTTTAGTCTCGCTGAGCCGGCCGTCATCGTTGTCCTCGCTCCTGGTGCTCGAAGACCCTCCACAAACCACTCCTCGAGCTTCGGATTGAGATTTCGGACCCCCCTGTGCTTTCCATTACCTTTTTATCTCTCTCTATGACGCTCAATTTCTCGCCAAACTTCACAGAAGCGCCGCCGCACGCCGTCTTACGTGGCCGACCACCTCTAAGCCTTCCCCGAGCCTCCAAAATCCTCTTGGTAAGCTCGCGTTGAACTCCTTTGTCGCCCCCTCCTATCGGTTTAGCGAATAGTGGTCCGTAGCGTGTTTTTCTATGGACTCCGGCGAGCTCGTGACGTCGGCCATGGCGCTCCACCGCGGGAGATCGCCGCCGGCCACCACCCAGCGCCTTGGATCGCCCTCCACCATCAGTCTCAGTCGAACGGCTCGGATTAGAACATACCCCTTCGCGGGGATTTTTCTTAAAGAGCCCATGTGTTTCCTTGGAAACAACCCGCGGTCCAAAGCACCTCGCAGGAATACGCTTTCTCCTTTTAAAAACGTAAACGCTCTCGGGTTAAGTTCAAAATACGTTTTCAGTATTTACATGTTTGCCACTAATTTTCTTTTGGCCATAAAATACTCATTTTAATTCCGTTTTGACCCATCCAAATTACGTTGGACTCGTCTTTGAAATATCTACATGTTAGAGATATTGTTTACTCAGTTTCAAACTTTTAATTTCGTGACTTTAATTAATTAATTTCTTTTCTACATAAAATCTTAGAAAAATCATAACTTCTACGTTTTAATTCCAATTTACGTGATCTTTACGTCTGTGAGATCGTAGCGATGCGTAGAATCATTTTATAAACTTTTCATACTGTTTTCATATGATTGGTGTACTGTTCTAATTGTAGCTTTGTTTGCTTCATTTATGTTTTCTCCGATTGTTTGTGTGATCGATGATCGAGTTTAGACGGAGAGCAGTTTTTGGTGATTAAGATTAAAGCCTTGGCAACAAGTAAGACCAGCAGAATCAGTAGGATCAGCAAGAGCATTTGGATTAAGGCAAGTATAGCATTTGGATTTTATTTCTGTGAACATGATCCTGTGGCTAGATTAATGTTAAGTAATAAACGATATAAATGACTTTTTAGCAACTTGATGATTTATCTGTAAATGATAACCGGGACAACAGTGTAACCATGAGGGCTATAATGGCTCTAGCTTTAGCTCAGTATGAAGACCTTTTCTAGCTTGTTAGCGGTTACCCGAAAGGGCGCTAGAGGGACCTAACCGTTTTGGGTATAGTGCGGCCTCTGTCTTTTTGTGTATAGGCTACGAGTCATTGTGCCATTGAAAGGGGGGCTCTATATCTGCGCGCTTGGGAAACCTTGCGGCCCTAACATGTTAGACAAACTTTTGAAAGGCTTCATAGTGATCCCTGCCGACCTTCCTTGGTAGTGGGTTAAGAGGTCGACGGGCCTCGGGCGAAAGGGTAAATCATGACTCATGGGTAAAGATGTACAACTTCTGTAGAGTGTTGAAACTGGTATACTAGCCGTGCTCACGGTCACGAGCGACCTTGGGGATTCTTGCATTAAGGGTGATGATTCTTGTTGTGTTAAAATACTCATTATTTATTGTTTAATGCTTTACATTATTTATGTCACATTGATCATGAGATTGTGGGATCTATGCAATCTAGTTGCTATACTTGTGGAGTTCTACATGGACTCACTCTTGCTATTTCCCCCACACTTCAGGAGATAGTTTGGGCTTGTGATCAACCAGTCAGTTGGATCCTGTAGAGTGAAGTTAATACCCAAAGTTTGAAGTTGTCTATCCGTTGTTTGCTATCAAAGGATATCTCTTTTATACTAAGTATGTTATATATTTATATATTGTCTTTTGATATTACCCTTTATTTGTAGCTATATGTGAGATTTGACTTCTAAGACTCACATATGGTGCATATCTGGTTTTGTCCTTAAAATCGGGTATTACATGAAATCAGGAAACACAAAGTACTAACCTCTTTGCTAAGTGTGTGTAGATTAGATGAGGTTAATACATGCCAAGTGGTGGAGCCTAGAGGATCATGATGATGGTGGTGATGACCATAACATGATCAAGTGCTTAACTTGAAAAGAAGAAAGAGAAAACAAAATCCTATGGAGATCAAGGCAAAGGTATAAATAGGATTTTGGTTTTTGTGATCAAGACACCATAGAGGGTGTGATCACATTTAGAATAGATAGCCGTACTAAAAGGGGGAATTCTTTTGCTAAGCAGTCTATCGACTAGGTGTTATCAATAAAGTGCATGCATTTAGAACCTAGTGTGTTAACTTAACCCTTGAAAATACTTATGAAAGTTTGCTAACACATGTGCACAAGGTGGTTGTTGATATTTGGTAACGCCATCAGGAAATGATCCGCAAGCGCACGGATATCGGTGAGCACTTCACCCGGGAGGTTATCCAGAGTATCGTATTTATATTTTTACCACTGGGAGAAAGTGTGCATGTGACTAACCAAATCTATTGCTACTACCCTTTAGGCTACAAAGCATGTTTCTTGATATGAGCGATGTATAGAGAAGACTACAACCGTAGTCTCATTCTAACCTTGGTAAGGATGATCTACTGTTCTATTGGGGAGGCTCACAGAATCTAGACACCACAGAGGATGTTCGACCCACACCTATAAACCCTACCCATCCTGCTAACGAGATGTGGGCTGCAAAGGTAACTCGGAAATGTCACGTTCCTCGCTACTACCACGATCCAGCTAGTCAGGGGATATCTATGAGTACCCTAGCCCAAACACCACGTTTACGCTAGCAATGATTACTCTAAACTCAACCGAAAGAGATTAAAGTAAACTCATAAACCAAAGAACAATAAAACAAGAACTTACTAGAATTTAGAAGTCGAATTACTGAAGAATCCTAGAAGCAAGCCTCGGGTTAGGAGAACTTGATCCCGCAGGTACAACCTCGAAGTAGACACCGACAGGTCGGGCTTCCTCCGATCTACACGTCCACTCTATCTCTCTCAATCTAGTAGAACTTAGAAGAACTAATTCTACTCTCACATTGGATGCTAAGCCCTAAGTCTATTTAGAGGAGAGGTTATCCTTCGAGGGCTCCTCTCAACTCTATGATGAACTTGTTCTCCTCTAGGGGCCAGGGGGTCTGCTTATATAGTCCCCTCAAGTGAATCTAGGCCGTCGGATCAAACCGACATTGATTGAACGGTTATCCTTGATCCTTTAGGTCGGTGGAGCGTAATCCGCGAGACGGGACTTGATTGGTCTCTACCTCAGGGCGGGCGCCCAAGGGGGGAGGGCGGGCGCCCTGCCCCCGGGCCCGATCACCTTCCCGTTCGTTCCCGTGGCTTCTGGAGTCTTCTAGATGATAGAAAATTAAGCGGCACATTAATATCTCTATGTAAACCCGATGTGTGGGCTTTTCTTCCGTATTTCCTGATAACCCCCTACAGAAATAGACAAACACCAAAACTCGTGGGATTCTGTCAGTTAAAACCCTAAGTCTGTGTGTTGGTTGCATTTGGATCATTTTCTTTATTTATTTGATGATTATATTTGGTACTTAAGGATCATCAACAACTCTCCCAAGCTTACCTCTTGCTCGTCCCTAAGCAAGGATAGACTCAAAAGTTTCTGCAGAGGTTTGATGCCTTAAAAGTACACATGCGTTCAAGCAAGATCTCATCTCTAAGTTAGAATGCACTGTTAAGACTTACTCATTTCACCTTTCACCATGGGGCTTGCAACCGTCACTTGTGTCTTGAGCAGTTAAAAGATAGAACGGTCAAGTCAAGCGCCATGTCTCTTGTTCTTTGATTAACTATAGCTCTGGAGTTTTTGCAGATTTTCAAAATAAAACTCAGAGATTCCTTGTATGACTCTCTCTAGTCTCTCTTTTGTGGTATTTCTGGATCCTTACCAAGGCAGTGATGGTATATGCCTTCTCTCAAAGTATGTGGTATTGTGGTACGAGGCATAGTGACATTGCCTTCTCTCTCATCCTACTTTAATAAGGTTTTGATATCTGAAGCTCATAGGTGGGAGACAGCTAATACACACTTACAAGACATTTATTGCATAGTCAAACCATAGATCCAGAAGAACAAGTCAATAAGTCAAATCAAGATATGCATGTGTGGTGAGTGAATGGTGTATGGTGATGATGGTGATAACAATGGTGAAAGTCTAATTCTACTTTTGCTCTTTTTAGGGGATACATACCTTTCTTGCACTTTGAAGCTTTTTGAGGAGAATGAGATGCTCTATATTTTCTTTTTCTTTTCTCTCAGGTGGGTATCTTGTACCCCTAATTCTACTGTCGGACACTTGTCCATTTTTACCTCTCGTCTCACTTTTTCTTTTCTTCGAGGTTCCAGGCACTTGCCCATTTTTATTTTTACATATTTTTTTCAGAGCACTCATCTCCTGAAATAATATAGCAAGTGGTAGTAACCAAGATAACTCGAGCATTTATTTCACAGGGAAAACAGAAATAGGGAAATGTTTTTGCCTATTCTCTCCCGGATTAGGAGTAAAATAATTTTGGGTGAATCTGGAGATGGAAATGAGTGGATATATGTGGATGCGTACTTCCAGAGTAGAAGCAGCATGTGTGAGTGAACGTGCAAGTGGATCTTGATTTTAACCGCATGACAAGCTCCTAAGGGTCTACACAGCTTGACCACACTCAATGCTCATAAGTAGTAAAAAGTAAATGTATGGTTCATAGCCTAATAAGCATGTATATATGGCTGTGGTAGGATTTTAAACTCTCATTATACAGGAACTCATCATGTGTTATTTTAAAGATTTTCAAAGATAAAATTCTCCAGAATTCTAGCATCTCTAGGAACAGATAAATAGCATCACATCTGTTAATAACTTAGACTTCAGATCAAGTACTCTTCCCACAAGTTCAGGTTTAGAGCAGGTTTAAATTATAACAATTATGCCTAAACTTGAGAGAGATTTCAATTTTGAGAACTAGTCATGGCAGAGCAACTATTCATCATTTCCATGTGAGAGCTTATCATGAGGGTTCAGTTTGGCCTAGACACTTTATTTATTTATTTAGCAAACTAAGCAAAGATATATATAAAAGCACAAAAATCTTTATTTGGGTTTTTATGATTATGCATCTTTTTTTATTATTTAAGTAAAGTATAAACGCGAGTAGAAACACTTAGCTGGATAAATGGGGGTGCTCTCCTCCAAGCTGGATTTTGACGTAATTTCTTCTGATATAGCTAGCAGGTGGTGGAGGTGTATTTGAATGTCGGCAGCACCCTGACAGCGATTAGAATGTCCTCCGCCGGCTAGTCTTCTTTGATCCCTGAATTCTATGGAGCTCAAATAGACAACAAAGCTTTGTGGAACTGGTTAAGTGTTAGCATAAAATCTCTTAGCTTTTATCATATTGAGATTCCTCCTAATAAATTTTATTTATTTAGCAGGATCATGCACTTATATTTTCATTTTTAAAGGATAGGAATATATTTATTTTATTTTTATGCCACCACAATGAATGTACTTATGGGTTTTATGCCATGAGCATACTCACATGGGGCTTACTATTTTTAACATTTTTATTTTATTTTCGAGCTGATATGAACCTGATTAACTAAGCAAACTATTTTAAATAATTGAAGGGAAAAGGATAACTATCAAGTTTATCTCTTGCCAAGGCGTTCGGTGTTTTTAAGTCCTCCAAACGGGACTCTGTTTTTTCAGTCGTCCTGGGATTCGCTGGATGGCGTAGCCGGTGATTCTGGTGGCGCCTCCTCTTCGTGTATAACTATCTTCTCTTCCTGACTCGGTGTTACGGTCTCCTCAGGATAGTTCTGTTGAAGCTGTATGTCTTCAGACCTTACCATTTCTCCTTTGTAGTCTGCCTATTGTTGGGTATTCTTAACATCATTACCAAAAGTAGACTTAGTTTTCTAATTCTAGTAACGGTGCCAAAAATGCCAAACCTATCCCTCATACCACTTAAGCCAAGTTGTCATCCCCAGCATGACATGAGAGACGCGGTATTGAAATATGCAATTGCTCTTCTAAATAAATAATGAATGGGATCTGCAAGCGCACAGATTAATACCGATGTAGCATTTTAACCGGGAAGTATTTCAGGTATCATTATTGATATTTTTACCACTGGGAAGGGATTAGTAACCATCAATATTGATTATAGAATAGAATATGAGATTGAGTATCTATCATTGCATGTATAATTGGGAACATTGTATCTAATTCTTTCATACAAGGGTAAGTGTCACATAAAAGATATATAAAGTAATGAATAGTGACAAAGATAATTAATTTGATCAGCATAACTTAGCCACATAATAAATATGACAAGCA
Source organism: Sorghum bicolor (assembly GCF_000003195.3). Taxonomy (NCBI): domain Eukaryota; kingdom Viridiplantae; phylum Streptophyta; class Magnoliopsida; order Poales; family Poaceae; genus Sorghum; species Sorghum bicolor. The sequence continues at coordinate 39,703,035 of NC_012875.2, forward strand.
CCTCAATTAGATACTCTAGAACATTATTAGAACGAACTACAAGAATATTTCCTAAGTTATTCTCAACTATATAGTCTAGCATATCATAGTTAGTGCAATTATACTTAGCAATCATTGCGAGACAAGACTATGCCCATGCATAGTGATATTAGCAAGGTAAATGAGAAACATAGCAATCACTCCCCTATAATAATGTTGCTCTGCCAGCCCAATACACGAGAGGGGGACTATATAAGAATCAATGAAGCTGTCACTATCACGAACTACCCCACGATCTGGCATATTGGGTACAATCGCAGATAAATATGATATAGGCACCACGCCTATATAATATCTATCATTTACCCATAGATCCAATGGATAAACGCTATACGATCCTAAACATGTATATAGATCCAATCTAACTAAGCTAAGTATATAACTATGATAAACTAAGAACAATATAATCTTGAATATAAACAAGTAGAGCAAAGTCATAAGCAATATATTGAAGTAGAACAAAGTCATATTCATAATATTGAAGAACAAAGATGATTAGAAGAACAATTAGAAGCACAATTAGAGAATTACCAAGAATCCTCTTGACAGATCCGGAAACCAATCGAAGATTAACTCCTTCTAGTTCTAATCCTATGTCGCTATGCTAATCTAGATGTCTAATTGATGTGGTGGCTTTAGGCTTGATCAGAGGCTTCTTCTCCCTTGAGGAATAATGAATTAGGGTTGAGAGGCTCTCTCCTCCAGGGGCCAAGGGGTCTGGTTTTATAGTCCCTTCAAGTGAATATGGGCCATTGGATCAAACCGACATTGATTGAACGGTTATCCTTGATTCTTTAGGTCGGTGGAGATCTTTCTCGAAAGAGTGTCCTGATTGGAGTCCAACAGGGGGCGGGCGCCCAGGGCCTGGCTCCGTTCGGCCTCCGCTTCCTTCCCGTGGCTTCTGGAGTCTTCTAGATGTAAGATAATTGCGCGGCACGTTGATATCTCTATGTAATCCCGACGTGTGGGCCTTTCTTCCGTATTTCTTGATAACCCCCTACAGAAATAGACAAACACCAAAACTTGTGGAATTCTGTCAGATAAAACCCTAAGTCTAGATTTTGATTTCATTTGGATCCTTTTCTTTGTTTATTTGACAATTAAATTTGATACTTAAGGACCGTCAACACCCATCCGTCCTAGATGATTTGCCTCCTCTGGTTGCGGTTGCGTCGTCTTCTTCTTGTCCTGACCTGCTTAGAGTCTTCAACTATATAGTTAGGGTCAGTAAAATAGCGACATACCTTCTCAGAGGGGAAGTGCATGTGGACTTCTCCGGTTCCAATGTAGATGATTGCTTTAATAGTGCTGAGGAACGGTCTCTCAAGGATGATGGGTGGATCATACTCGTCTTCTCCCATGTCAATAACCTTTAACCTTTCGGAATGTCTGATCTGCCATCTGGAGCTGGGTCATCCTTTTTTGTTAAAAACGGTGACTTAAGTCGACGATCTTGACCTCCTTGAACTGCAGTGACCTTCTTAGCTAACTCGGTCCACATTTGCTTATTCTTGTTCCTCCTATTGGTCCTCTTACTTGGTTAATGTCGAGATTGCTCTAAGATTTGTGTAGTCTTGTTCTTGAAGGTAAACGTCTCCTTCCTCCCCTTGATGTAGAGACTAATCTTGGCAGCACTGGGGCATACAAGGTACCAACTCGGACGCAGAGGTTCTTCAATATTCCCTTTGGGAAACCTAGTGTCCGATCTGCAAGTCTAGGAATAATGTTGACGTTGGAGCCAAAGTCGCAGAGTGCTTCTGGGAAGTCGACCATGCCGATGGAGATCGGGACGACGGGACGTCATGGATTGCCTCTCTGAGTAGTTAGGCCTCTATTGATTCCAACCTTGATTTTGTTGAGGACGGTTGTAGTAGTAGTTGTTGTTGTTGTTGTTGTTGTTGATGTAGTTTACGTCCTCAAGCATCTCAAGGCAGTGATTGCCTGAGTATCTAGTATCTCCAGTGTGTTTGTGCTCGTAGATCCAAGCCCTTCACTTGGTGGAGTCTGGGAGTTGTAAAACTCCTTCATGTTTTGCTCGAAGTGTACCTGCTCATAGAGACAAGGCAGAGATCAAGTGCATGGGCCCTGTTGGTGAAAAACACCAACACAACCAAAAGTGTATTTGTTCTTCTCTAACCTTAAACATAGAGAGCAAGACAAAGTTGATAGATAATAAGATCATGAGTGTAGCATTTAAAACATTTGTCAGATCAGATCGCTCGACCTAATGGAAAGATAATCTATCTATATTTATATTTTGCTTATATCTTCCAAAGATTGAATGTGCAATATTTTAGCTTATATGATTAGGAGTGTAGGATCATGGAGGTAGTACTAGGAACAAAGATTAAAGGACTAAACATGCTGAATCAGTTGGGTTGGTTAATTTGGAGTTATAAATCATACATGTTTGTCTCTTTATTTTATGTGAACGTCAGAACCAAGGAGAAGCTTATAAAAGCGATAGTCAAGTACCTTAAGATGTTACCTTAATTGAAGAGTGATGGTACCATCTCACCTTGTGGAAGCTTCCCATTCGTAATGGGTGTGTATCTTGTTTGTGGCACTCTTTGTCTTGTTCCATGGATCATCTCTCTATGATGAATGTGCTATGTCTTTCCTTGTGCAAATCATTAAACTTCATGTGTCTCCTTTATCTCCAATGTGAGTTTGTATCTCAGGACTTCCCAGGTTGATATTGAAAGTTTTCCTGCAGGGGTTAGTCCGACAAAATATACCAATGCCTACTCAAGCAGTTTTTAGTTCCGTAACCAAACTAGACTCCATGTCTAATCAGATTAAGGAAGGCTATTTAACCTAAGCACCACGCTTAATTTAAATGCCAATGGAAGTATGTCCAGTACTTCCAAACCAACACTCACTAGGATAAACAAAGGTAGCATGATGGCTTTTATAGAGATTTACTCAAGTGGAGATGAAGTAGTGTGACTAGTATTTAACAAATCAAGCATGTCTCAAAGGTAGGGACAACCAACATAGCAACTTGGCAAAGGATGTTTTCATGTGAAGTACTCCCCCAAGCTTGAATTTTGCAAAATTCAAGATTGGATGAATTTAATTCAATGTTGCATGATGATTGGTTGGACATACCTTGTGCTTGTCATTCATCCGATCTTCTTGCTCCAATCCTGGAAAGGTTAGTGACAAGAATACCCGAAGGAATATTTCTACAATTATCTTTATATGCTCAACACACAAGGTAATGTTGCAAGTAATTAGAAGTTCATGTTACGATCTAATAAGTGCTTGTTTTAGGATACTAAGCTTGTCCTTCGGAAACCATCAATTTATGCCGGCGAAGTGGTTTCCCCTCCAACGCTGACCTATATCAAGATCAACTCAACGAGATCTGCAATATTTATTATAGACATATGCATCGACGACCGCCCTTTTAAAGTTTTTATAAATAGAAAGGAAGAGGGGGTTGGAGATCTCAAATGTGGTGATGTCGGAGAGACCAATAGATTGGGAAGATGTTGCATATGAGCATGGAATTGGTGAGGTATTTATGAAATAACTTCCATGCTCACTGTTGTTTCTCTCATTCTCAAACTCTAAGGATGATTCTTTATGAATGCTTAAAATTCCTCTAGGATTGTCTCTCAAGTTTGTTTTATCCATCCATTCAATGGTGATAGCACATGGATTTTTAATGCCCTCTAGCCATTGATGTTGCTCTTCTCGATCCTCCTTGTGGTCATGGTGACTCGTATACACAGGATGTCTAGAGAGATTCACAGGATCATCGGGAGGTTCAAGAGAAAGAGCATAGTAGAAATTATTAAGCTCAAGGATGGGTTGGATAGCCAAATCATGGGATTGAAATATTTGGAAATCGGCTATTGAAACTTCCTTTCCTCGTGTGGGAGATGATTCCTTCTCTATCTCTAGGAATTTTTTATGAAGACTAGTGCAAGAAGGATGTCTACGAATGAAGACATACCTTGCTTTACTAACAGATAAATAAAGAAAAACTCTACCAAAGGTTATATGATTAAGACCAATGTGAAAATATCGAGGAAAAACATGGTCTTGTAGGGCTAGGTTTAAATCAGAATTTATAGAAAGATTAAAAAATTCCCTAGGTGTAGCTAAAAGTTCATTATCTTCTGGATTAAAAGATAGAACCTCGGCTATAGGAAAGGGTTGGTTTTGACCTATTGCAATCAACTCTAGACATAGATCATAATTAGGGGCAAAGAAAGGACTTGTTGACTCCCATGGTCTATGGCTGGTCTCCGAAGGTGCAAAGAATTAAATAATAGGTGTGGAATTTGAGTTATCCATAAAGATGGAAAAAATAAAAAGATAAGAGAATAAAAGTATAAAAGTATAATACAAGATAATAGCAAGACTAAAAGTTATCTCACCAAACCGTCTTTCTCCCCGGCAACGGCGCCAGAAATGCTTGTTGATATTTGGTAACGCCATCAGGAATTGATCCGCAAGCGCACGGATATCGGTGGGCACTTCACCCGAGAGGTTATCCAGAGTATCGTATTTATATTTTTACCACTGGGAGAAAGCACGCATCTGACTAACCAAATCTATTGCTACTACCCTTTAGGCTACAAAGAATGTTTCTCGATGTGAGCGATGTATAGAGAAGACTACAACCGTATTCTCGTTCTAACCTAGGTAAGGATGATCTACTGTTCTATTGGGGAGGCTCACGGAATCTAGACACCACAGAGGATGTTCGACCCGCACCTATAAACCCTACGCATCCTGCTAACGAGATGTGGGCTGCAAAGGTAACTCGAAAATGTCACGTTCCTCGCTACTACCACGATCCAGCTAGTCAGGGGATATCTATGAGTACCCTAGCCCAAACACCACGTTTACGCTAGCAATGATTACTCTAAACTCAACCGAAAGAGATTAAAGTAAACTCATAAACCAAAGAACAATAAAACAAGAACTTACTAGAATTTAGAAGTCGAATTACTCAAGAATCCTTGGAGCAAACCTCGGGTTAGGAGAACTTGATCCCGCAGGTACAACCTCGGAGTAGACACCGACAGGCCGAGCTTCCTCCGATCTACACCTCCACTCTATCTCTCTCAATCTAGTAGAACTTAGAAGAACTAATTCTACTCTCACATTCGATGTTAAGCCCTAAGTCTATTTAGAGGAGAGGTTATCCTTTGAGGGCTCCTCTCAACTCTATGATGAACTTGTTCTCCTCCTGGGGCCAGGGGGTCTGCTTATATAGTCCCCTCAAGTGAATCTAGGCCGTCGGATCAAACTGACATTGATTGAACGGTTATCCTTAATCCTTTAGGTCGGTGGAGCGTAATACGCGAGACGGGACCTGATTGGTCTCTACCTCAGGGCGGGCACCCAAGGGGGGAGGGCGGGCGCCCTGCCCCCGGGCCCGATCACCTTCCCGTTCGTTCTCGTGGCTTCTGGAGTCTTCTAGATGATAGAAAATTGCGCGGCACGTTAATATCTCTATGTAAACCCGACGTGTGGGCCTTTCTTCCGTATTTCCTGATAACCCCCTATAGAAATAGACAAACACCAAAACTCGTGGAATTCTATCAGTTAAAACCCTAAGTCTGGGTGTTGGTTGCATTTGGATCATTTTCTTTATTTATTTGATTGTTATATTTGGTACTTAAGGACCGTCAACAGTGGTACAATTGGTGGTTAGCACTTTTGAGTAAGGGTTGAAGGGTATAGGGGTTTTGGATCTCTCTCTCCCTCACTTGTGAGGCACGATTCAGACATTTTTGTGGAAATGAAATGCCTACTGCACCAGAGGCAGAGTTAAAGAGGTGGTGAAGCCATGGAAGTGTTTCACTGAACACAGGTGGCATGAGCATAGGACGCTAGGTGTGTGTCCAATCAGTTCTGACATCCACAAGATCTCATCATAGGGAGTCCTTCAAACGATGTAATGACGCTGGGTGTGCCTAAAGATTATTGCAAAGAATTTGGTGAATTGATGTCAAAACAGTTCGAGATGTCTATGATTAGAGAGCTCACATTCTTTCTTGGCTTCAAAACAAGCAAATCAGAGAAGGGATTTTTCTCTCTCAAGATAAGTATACCAATGATCTTCTCAAGAAATTCAAGATGGATGATTGCAAGCCGATCAAGACACCTATGCCATCCAATGGACATCTCGACCTAGATGAGGGAGGTAACTCAGTTGATCAAACTCTCTACCATTCTATGGTGAATAGCTTGTTATACTTGACCACATCTAGGCTCGACATCATGTTTAGTGTGTGTATGTGTGCTATATTTCAAGCTAATCCTAAGGAATCTAACTTAAGTGTTGTAAAATGAATCCTTAGGTACCTAAAGCACACCTCAATCATTGTCCTAGGGTATCCCAAAGCAGCAAGATTATAGCTTGTTGGCTATTCTAATTGAGATTATGCTGGTTGCAAAATTGATAGAAAAAGCACATTTAGAGGGTGCCATTTCCTTGGGATTTCACTTGTTTCTTGGTCATCTATAAATCAAAAAGTGTGGCCTTGTTCACTACCGAGGCAGAATACATAGCCGCATGGGGCTTGTTGTGCAAAATCATTTACATGAAGTAAACACTTCTTGACTATGGAGTTAATCTTGGTCCAGTAACTCTTTTGTGTGATAATGAAATTGTTGTTAAAATTTCTAATAACCCAGTTCAACACTCTTGCACTAAGCACATAGATATCTGCTACCACTTTCTAAGAGATCATGTCTCTAAAATGGATATATATCTCTTAAAGGTGTGAGGACTGAAGATCAACTAGCGGATATCTTTACTAAACCACTTGATGAATCAGCTTAAATTGTAGGTTAAGGAATGAACTCAACATTCATGCCCTAAGCAACTTCACTAAGAAATGAACTTGTGTTGTTCCTTGTATTGCAATGAATATAAAACATGTCTATCTTTTAGTAATGCACATAGGGCTTGTCTAGCATGGTTAAGATAACCCTCATTAGGAGGTGTGAAAAAACCTTGGATCAAACTTGACAAGCAACTAGATTTACTTTCTTGAATTCAATTGCATATTCATAGTTGTTTCTTTGTTGTTTCTTTTCGGTTATCTTTTGAGCAACCACTGTGTTCATCCATGAATAGAAAGAGCATTTGATACTCCTATTGGTCAAGAAACTCTATTGCATGTCCACATGTTGTTTCTCGCCCTGTTTATCATCTATTTTCTTAGAAAGTACTTAGACTATGGCAAAATATTTGAAAATTTGAGGGCTGGAGAGTGGGGTTATCATACTAGTTCCAATTGGTGGTTATTTGGCTTTTTTGAGTTGGAACTTGGTTAGGAGAAAGATTCACAAAGAAAGATCTCAAAATCTTCTAAAAAATGAGCATCAGACGCTGGCTTGTAGAGCATCGAGCGCTAAAGTGTGCGTTCGATGTATACTACACTTGGCATTTGCACTTCTGCGGTCGTCGGATGCTGAACAGTGATCAGCCCATGTCCGAGGAAGACACGTCGGTGCATCCAATGTGTTGTGGAAAAAGGCGCCCAACTCATCTAACGCAGCCACACAGGAGAGCATCTGGTGGCATGTCATTGAACGTGTCCAATGGTTGAACCTCTTTGAGTAGCATCCAATGCTGAGAAGCCATGTACGATGCAAGCCACCAAAGCGTCTAACGAGTGGATGGTTTGCGGAATAGATCTATTTCTATTTCCTTGTCAGTGGGGACCATCTGGTTTCTTTTCTCTCCCGCAACCGTGAGCCCTCGCTCTTCCTTCTTGAGCAGCTGAGCTCTCTCCCTGCTTGCACGCCACGTTGTTGCTGCCCTACCTGCACCCCGCCACCACGCGCTACTGCTCCTCTGCCATCTACTCACCGTGCTTGAGCCCTCCACGCCTCCTCACCCTTCCGTAGTCACAAGGACACCTTTTCCATCACTGGAAGTGCCGCCATCTTCCAGTTTTCCCATGCCGCCACCATGACCTTGCCCCTAGACTGCCTTCACCGAGCCAATGCACTGCCCCTGTCTTGATCCAAAGCTAGTTCACTTCAATAATGATTTTGTTCCTCATCTTGGTCGCCATCAATCCTCCTTCCTTGGGTGAGTTCAACCTCTGCTCCTTAAGTGCTCGATGTTTTGGCTAAACCAATTTTGTCACTGTTTGACCTTTTAACTTCGCTTTCACTCAACTTTGGTGACTTGATCGTGTGTCTTCTATCCCGGGTGGTGCCCTACAGTTGTCTTGACTCATCTCTTTCGTAGGGTTTCCAAGGTAGCAATCCATTGCATTCTTTCTTATCTCATTTGCTTGCTTATTTAGGGTTTCTTATCTCTAGTGTATACAATTCTCATATATACCTCAATATTATTTTATGAAGAGAGTCAGGAATGCATGTGTGATAGATTTTTAGCGACAACCAACTCAGGGCCAAGCCCATGAGTAAGGATTGAGGCCAAGCCTCATGAGACATCAGTTCATTGTCTTATCAGTGACTGTGCAGTTGATCTTGTTTCTATTAGTGGTTCATTGATTCAAGGAGAGTTCCTACTTGCTTTGATTAACAGTTGATTCTATCAGAGACAGTTGTTCTCTCGTTCTTAGCACCATGACTTAGTGTAAGAATGTTGGTGGTGCTCTAGGAGGTGACGCTGATAGACCTCCTGCCTCTCCCCACTTGTTAGCTAAGCAGAAGGGTAAATCAAAGGTGATAACCAAGAGAAAATGCTCTAGGTCAGAGTGTGAGGCAATTGTGGCCAAGGCAGTGGTAGATGCCTACGATAGAGGCTAGAGAGGTGGCAGGCTGGAGTTGAGCACTTCCACACCGCTCTCCACAAGGACTTCTACATGGCGTACATTGACACTAACATACCTTTTGGTGCACATAGGCTGATTTCGATTGAGAACCTTTCCACATTAGTGGAGAGCAGATGCACCCACATTTGACCTACTTACCAGGGCTTGTAGATCTGATTGGTAAGAGTGGCTCCTATGTTCAGTCTTGGGTCAGAGAGTTCTGTGCCATTGTCTAGATTCACCCTGATCATAGCTTTATTCACTTTAGTTTTAGAGGGATCCCACCAGTGGCATAGCTAGAGGGTGGTCCGTGTGGGCCACGGACCACCCTAGAATTTTAAGAAAAGTGTATAAGTATTGAGATAGTAAGTTACTTTAAATTATTTTTAGAGTTTATTACTTATTTTAAAATTACTTGTAACACTTTTAAATGTATTTGCCTTATGTTTTTAGTAAATTATATATTACATATTTGTACAATGACATGCTACATTAGGTCTTGTTTGGTAGAGCTCCATCTAATTTTGATTTTATCTGCTTTATGCATTAGAGCAATGAGCCATTTTTATTTCTCTTAAAATGAATCAGGATTCATTGAAATCACTTTTTTGTTTTATTGGTTCTAGCTCCTCCATGTATCATAGCAAAAAAATCAAAGTTGTTTGTTGACATGTTAAACGAGACTATATGATTAACAAAAAAATTTATTAAACTAGACCATCGAAGATTAAATCCTAGCTGCACCACTGGATCCCATGGGCGATCACCAGCGTTCAAGCTCGAGAGATTCTATGGATTCCACATTAGATAGTGTGTCTTCATAGCCGGTGTTTGCTGAAATTTAATTCATGCATGAAAAAAATAAAACCCCAAAAATAGAGTGTGTAAAAAGGTTTGCTTTAATTTTTAGTTGGTAGTAGAACTTGAAGGCTAGACTTTTCTGAGTAATAAAAATATGAAATATGACTTCCTTCACATGCTTAGTATTTAAATCAAGATTCGCCTACAGATTGAATGAAGTTGTCCTTATATGAAAATTTATTCTAAGCTTGATATTTGTGGGTAGCATATTCTTGACCCTAAGTCTAGGTAATTGTTGGACATGATTAGAGAAGGTCTAAGCTGTTGTTTATCTTACTCTAAACAATGCTAAAATTCTGGAGATTTACTTTTTCAAAAATGCAAAATATTACATGATGAGATCTTGTATGGCAATGCTAAATTCCTACCAAAGCCATAATGAATACTTAGGCTAGGAAGCTTTCAACATAATACTGCTTGTCATTTCATTGAGTTTGATCAACCTTTGTGACCCTAATGAGAGACTTGTCATGCTTTTAAAATCGAGATTCACATGCACTCCACTTATATATATGCACTACTCTACACTAGAGTAGGCGCAACAATATGCCATTCCACTCTTGTTAGAAAAATGTTTTACTCCTACACCGGGAGGAAACACCCAAAAATATTCCATTAGGATAGCCACCAAATAAATGCTCAAATATCTTATGTTATTATCTCTCAGTTTTATAGGCTGTGAGTTATGCAAAATAAATAAAGAAAAATGGACAAGTGTCCCAAAAAAAGAGAGAAAAAGAGAAGAGAGAAAGAAAGAAAAAGGATAGCTCACAATGCATGGCAATATTTCTGAATTTCAAAAGAGAGATAAGGATGAGCATAATAAAATTAGGATTATTAGTTTCCACCAAATATCGACCATATTCCATGTAATACCCGATTTTAAGGATAAAACCAGATATGCACCGTATGCGAGTTTTAAAAGGCAAATCTCACATATAGCTACAAATAAGGGCTAATATCAAAAGACAATGCATAAATTATATAACGTACTTAGTATAAAAGAGATAACCTTTGATAGCAAACAGCGGATAGGAAACTCCAAACTTCGGGTATTAACTTCACTCAACAGGATCCAACTGACTGGTTGATCACAAGCCGAAACTTCTCCTGAGGTTTGGGGGAAATAGCAAGAGTGAGTCCATGTCGAACTTCACAAGTATAGCAACTAGATTGTATAGATCCCACAATCTCATGATCAGTGTGACATAAATAATGTAAAGCATTAAACAATAAATAGTGAGCATATTTAACACACAAGAATCATCATCGTCGATGCAAGAATCCCCAAGGCCGCTCATGACCATGAGCATGGCTAGTATACCTGTTTTACACTCTGCAGAGGTTGTATATCTTTACCCATGAGTCATGATTTACCCTTTCGCCCGAGGTGACCAGCCTCTTAACCCACTTCCAAGGAAGGTCGGCAGGGATCACTATGAAGCCTTTCAAAAGTTTGTCTAACATGTTAGGGCCGCAAGGTTTCCTTTGCCCGCAGATATAGAGCCCCCCTTCCGATGGCACAATGACGCGCAGCCTATACACATACAGACAGAGGCCACACTATACCCAAAACGGTTCAGCCCCTCCGCCCTTTCGGGTAACCTCTAACAAGCTAGAAAAGGTCTTCATACTGAGCTAAAGCCAGAGCCATTATAGCCCTCATGGTTGCACTGTTGTCCCGGTTATCACTTACAGATAAATCATCAAATGGCTAAAAAGTCATTTTTATCATTTATTACTTAACATTAATCTAGTCACAGGATCATGGTCACAGAAATAAAATCCAAATGCTATACTTGCCTTAATCCAATTGTTCTTGCTGATCTTGCTGATCTTACTAGTTGTCCAAAGCTCTTATCTTGATCACCACGAGTTGCTCACCGACTAAACTCGATCATCGATCACCAACACACAAACAATCGGAGGCAAACATACATAAAGCAAACAATGCTACAATTAGAACAGTACACTAATCATATAAAAATAGTATAAAAAGTTTGAAAATGATTCTACGCATCGCTACGATTTCATAGACGTAAAGATCACGAAAATCGGAGCTAAAACGAAGAAGTTATGAATTTTCTAAGATTTTATATAGAAAAGTAATTAATTAATTAGGGTCACGAAAATAAAAAGTTTCAAACTGAGAAAACAATATTACTAACATGTAGAGTTCATTAATACGAATCCAACGCAATTTGAATGGGTCAAAACGGAGGTAAGATGGATATTTTATGGCCAAAAGAAAGTCAGTCTGTAAATAGTGAAAACGTATTTTTAATCTAAAACCGAGCTGTTTGTGTTTTCCAAACTGAAGGACAAAGTGATTGGTTTTACGTTGGTGGACGGGGAGTAGGTTCACCGGCAGTGGCGCTTTCTTAGAGCTACAGCAACGCCGGAGGAGCCGACCGTTCGTAGATGTCGTGTATAGGCGAGACGATGGCGATCACGTTGTAGAGAAGAAAATATAAATTTTATTTTACTATCTTAGGAATTCTCAAATTAGAGGCTTCCCATATGAAAGTCTTTGATGTGCTTTGCCTAAGGGGTTGGTACATATATAGAGAGAGAAAAACTCCCCACCTCCACGTCAACTAGCGATATGGTACTAATTGATTTGCAACCTTCATCTTTACTAATAGGCCTAATTAATTATTAAAGGCCATTAGTAAGTAAAGACATTGACCATTGAGATCATGGGCTTGAGCGTGGGATAAAATGAAAGATTTTATTATTTTCGAAATTAATTAATTTGATGAATAAAATAATCCTAGAAAAGTTCAGAATTATGATTTAAGCCATGAAAAATACTCCAGAAATTCAAGGAAAAATCTCGGAGACATTATGGAACATGAGAAAACCAATTAAAATATTTGGATCTCATGATAATATAATTTGGAGCATCTACAAATTAGATTATGCTTACAGAAAAGTGAGAACGGAAGCTGGAAAATTCCTACAAAGTTTGTAGAGACTGCTTGATGGACGAGGAACTAAAAGAAGTACTTTGAGTGACAAAGAAAAGATTTTAGGAAGCTCCCAATAAAAACTTGAGCTTAGAAGCAAGGAATTTGGTTGTAGATAAAGATAAAGATGTATTGGCCAAGGAAGATCGTTCTACTAAACGAAATTTTAAAACTTTGTTTAGTCTCGACACACAAAGGAGTAACAAACGAACATCACATAAAACATATGTACCAGCATGTATGCACAACAACGTTGCTAAACCCTATGATGAATTTTAATTTAAGGAAAATTTTCATTTTACTATATTTTCATAAGCACAGAAATACAAAATAAATTATTTTAGCTTTATTTTCAAGGAAGCAAAATTTAGGGTGTTACATTCCACACACATGCACATCTTGATTTGATTGTATGACTTGTTTCTCTCTAGATCCATTGTTTGATTTTACAATATATGTTTTGCAACTAAGTCATCCATGATTATTTCCATACCTATGAGCTCCAGATAAACCTTTAGAATTAGGTTGAGAAAGGCATACGCTTTATTGCCTAGGTGAGGAACCAAAAATACCACATATATGAGCGACTTGAGAGTGTCATACGAAGCATCTCTGAGTTTTATTTCTGAAAAAAAAACTCCAGAAGATTGGTTAAATAGAAGAGTTTGAGACATAGTACTTGGCTTGATCTATCTGTTTTCCAATTGCTCATGACCCAATGTGAAAGATGTTAAGCTCCATGGTTGAAAATAATAAGAGTAAGATTTGAAAATAAGGCTAATGAATTTCAACCTAGAGAAGAAATTTAATTTAAATACTTGAGTATTTATTGGAAGTTATCAAATAAATATAAGAAACCCTGAGTATTAAGTCCTATCATTTCAGAGTTAGCTTTGCTAGGGACTAGCAAAGGTTTAGCTTAGGGGAGCTTGTTGACGATAGATAATGATCACTTTTAACCATCAATTAAATGCACAAAGGAGATCACCACTAGAACTCATAAGGGCTTTAACTTACAATTTCCATGAGTTTTGGTGATTTCACATTTTTTGTAGGATTATTCTAGAAAAGAGAAATTGGAGGACTTAATTGCAAGATTTACACAAAACTTAACCGCGACGAAAAATATCATTATCAGACACAGGAAGAATCCTGAAGACACCAGAACGAAGCGGAGAAGCAGAGCCCACTTGGTGGGGCCGATCGGCCCCACTGGTCAGGCCGGCTGGCCTCCCCCTTCCATGGCCTTCCACCAGCTTCTAGAGTATTCCTCCACCGCCTTTGAGGATGAATCTTGGCCCTACGTGAAGTCGGTTTGATCCAACGGTCGTCGTTTCCTTCAAGGGCTATAAATATGTGCCTGCACCGCTAGGAGCAATTAGGGTTTTGTCTCAATTCATTTGTCAAGATTAGACTAGAAGCTAGGGTTTCCAGAGATTAGAATTAGAGCTCCAATTCTTCAAGTTCTAGATTAGGTTTAGCTAGCAAGGTTCAAGTAAAGTTGGGCGCTTCACTCAGAGCTTCCGATCTGCAGTCAAGAGATTGGTAATTTGTATCTTGTTTATGACTTTGTTCTTAATTATTATATTGCTACTTATTAAGTTCTTAGTTTTCTCTCGTTGCATTCTTGATATAGTTATGATTGGTGATGATTATAGTCATATGTTCATAAAGCGCCTAATTCAATACTTGAGTGGGTTAAAATATGTATTATGTAAGCGTGGTGCTTAGATATCATATATACCTACGATTGCATCCTGATGTGCCGGGTAGTGTGGTAGATCATAGGCGTACAGGCCTATTGAGTCCTTTGTATTCCACCCCTCTTATGTAGGCTAGTAGAGCGTGGTCGTGAAGGAGGTGACTTATGTCTCAATATCCTCCCTAGTTGATGCTCCTTATGCTGTTTTCTGAGTTGGTTATGCTATAGATGAAAGTGTGTATATTGGTGTGATCTGTAGACTTATTATTTAGGGATAATCTAGAAGTTCTTTACTTTAGCCTAAGCCTGGGCATTCGGGTTACCTGATTTTTTCGGGTCGGGTAATTCGGGTAATTCAAAATTCGGGTAATGAAAATTGTTACCCGATATTAGTTTCGAAAAAACACTACCCGCAATTTCGGGTACCCGCTAATTCGGGTTCGGGTTCGGGTTCGGGTATTCCCGATTTACCCGAATTTTCAAAAAACAACACACTATACAAAATTTCAATAACAATTTAATATAATTTCAGCAGGAATTTGTCTAGAATTTCAATTGCATTTTGTAGAGAATAATATATTACAATCACTTGTTCAAACAAAGAGAATTATGTTCTAATAAATTGATAAGTTCTAATATTTAACATCAACACATGATAAATACAAAGATATAGACAAATATTCGGGTAATTCGGGTAGTTCGGGTACCGGGGGATATTACCCGAATTACCCTAACTAATTTCGGGTAATCAAAATCGCTATCCGAATTTAGGATCGGGTACCTCGGGTTCGGGTAATTCGGGTTCGGATCCGGGTAATTTAGATACGGGTAATGGGTATCGGGTAATTTGCCCAGGCCTACTTTAGCCGAATCTCCTGTCTGACCAATCATATTAGTTGAGTCTTTAATCTATGTCTCTAGAAAGTCCTTTTATTTCATGTTTATCTTTATCTTTATCTTTATTGTTTATCTTGACTCACCCCTGCTAAAAGCACTAGCGTGGTTGATCACTATAGGTTTGCACATTTAAAGTCATAGTCACAATTCCTTTCTATCCCCTTTTAGATAGATCCAACGCATTAAATGAGTTTTCCTTTTGGCTTAAAACAAATCAGCGATACTTGGGAATCTTACCAGGTGAAATGCTACAATAGGAGAATTATTTGTGCGCTTGCGGATATATTATATAGCATTATTTTTAGGGTAGACAAGTGTAGATTGTTTTCCAGCATTTTTGGCATCATGTTGGGGATGACAACTTAACGCAAAGTGATGTTAGAAATGTCAACAACTAGTGACACGTGGTTGCTCTATGTGTATCGAGTGCTGGGGGTGCGTCCGATGCCTTGGCGTTGGAGCATCCGATGCCTATGTTTTCAGAGCAATAGGGGCTCCAACGGCTCTATTTGGCTTAGGGTTATAATAAGAAGTGGTAGCCAGCCTTGGGCTAGTTGTTGAGCACCCTCATGCCTTGGTGTCTTGTGTAGTGCCTGGATGCCCTCTAACTCACATATGCTTGATGGTGATCTTCTAGTTGTGTGAGTGAGTGATTTCTAGTGTGATTGCATTGAAAGATTGTATCGAGTGGCACTAGGTATTTGTGTTTCAAGTCAGTGGTGCTTATTACTCTTGGAGGTTGCCACCTCCTAAACTGTTTGGTGGCTTGTGACTCTATTGAAGCAACATGAAGATTGTGCGGTGCTCCAGAGGAGGATTTATGAGGGGTAAGGTGCTCACCCTACAAGGATCATGAAGAGCAACTCTAATAGAGTGAGACGCGAAGGGCGACAAGCGGTCTGGCTAGGTCAAGTGCTAGAGCTTGTGGTAAGCACTCCACGTGGAAGAGTGTGACTTGTAGGTCACCACTAGCAAAAGGACTAGCGGCAACCTTGGAGCTTGTCTCAATGGGGACATAGCTTGGTGGAAACCAAGTGAACCTCAGGAGAAAATCACCATGTCAACATTGTCTACTCTTCTCGGTGGTTTGCATTCACCATACACAAGCTTGTATTTATATTCTTTATATAGTGCTTGTGTAGCTTGCAAGTTACCTTCCTGCTTGTATAGCTAGAAGTAGCTCCTGTTGTGTGATTAATTTGGTTTATGTAACCTTGTTAGTCACATTGCTTAGTTTGTGTAGCTAAGTAATTTATGCTCTCTAATTTGGCATTGGTTTCCTTATTATTGAGCATTGCTAGTGAGCTTAGGAGCTTTGTGCTTTTGCTTACTAGTTGTGTAGGAGCTCTCCGGTGTGTAAAGTACTAGTGGCATAGGTTTGTATGACCTTGCTCCTAGAATTGGTTAGGTGAGCTCTTGCTAAGGTGGAACCTTGTTTGCTTGTTTGGGATCTTTTACAAGGTGCTAGAGGACTTAGGTAAAGGGGTATAGTCTTGGCTAGATCGATAGTTTTAATTTCACATTTGTTTTGGTTAGCTGGTGTGTTAAGTTTCATCTTGACCCTTCAACCACCACGGAGTTTCCATGCTATGATGCTTCACAGCTAGTCCAATCAGTGACTAGGGTGACTCCCCTCAAATAGAGCCACAGAGCAAAGGTACTTGAGATAGTTGTAGAGCAACACACCACCATTTAGGACATAGCAGAGGCTAAGATTGCCAAGCTTGAGGCATAGGAAGCAGATGTCAAGATAGACTTTGACCTAACAGACAGCTTAGATGAGGACTGCCAGCTACTTCTAAGGTACGAGTCCAGACCCCATGATGCCAAGGCTGAAGGTTCTAGCTCTGCTCCACGCTTTGACCTAGCTATAGTGGCCCTGCTTGAGAGATTAACTTAGGGTCAGGAGCTCAGGACCAAAAGTGTGAGAGACACAGGACTGAGTTAGCTGTCGCTTTTGCTAAGATTCGTGCATGATAGGAATCTTTCTAGCAGCAATGGTTGGAGCTTCAGAGGCAGCAGTAGGAGCTCCAGAGGCAGACCATGGTCACCTAGCAGTAGTACTTTGGGTTGATCTATAGTCTAGTTTAGGTGGCTAGGATCTCACTACCTCTGGGTGCTCTATAGGTGACTCTAGCTATATAGCCAGTGGGCTTCAGAGTTAGCCTCAGCCTGTTACACAGGCACTTAGATCATTCACTTTGCCTCCATACCAGGTGCCACAGCCGTTCTTGTCCCCACTATACACTCCTGTTCACACAGGGTTCACATCAATCATGCACTCCTAGTCCTAGCTGTTGACACCAAACTTAGGTGCTTTCTTGGCCAGATATAGTGAGATCATAGGTCAGCCAACAGCTTCATTTTTAGCTCTAAAGGTAGCCACAGGGACTGGTACTATAGAGATGTTTCCATCCTCAATTGCTTCGACAGATCCGATTTAGGCTCCCATACAGACTGGTACTTCTTCTAAGCCATAGGGTTAGGCTACAGCTTTAGCTTCCACTTCTCAGATAGCCAACCTAGTCACAGAGACTACAGAGCAGATCTAGACCACTTCTCGACCAATGATAGAGTCAAAGGGTCAGATAACTACTGTAGATCAGCCCTAGCCAAGTCCTAAGACTAGTCCTAACGATGAAGATCAGTTTGTGGTCTCTCATCATCCTCCAGTGACCGGCTTGTCTGCTTCCCTACCTCCTTTAGACCCTTAGGTTTTGATGCTTGATGCCAAAGGGGGAGAGATGAGAGAGTATGTAGACTTAGGGGAAGTGAGTGAGAGGGATGTGGTTCTTTTGTGTGACACACTTCATGCATCATGTCTACTTCCTTGCATGTGCATTTGTGAGATACTCTTTGTGGCATGTTATGTCCTTTTGTTTATCCTATATCATGTCACTTGTTTATGCTGCTTATATGCCTTGCTTTCGTGTTTTACTCTGATTTCATATGAGTTATGTTGTGTACTAACTCTTTATTGTAGATCTTATGAGTACATTATTTTGGCTTGGGACACATGAGCACTTCTAACCCTTTTGTTCTCATTGTCAAATGCTCATGTGGATCAAGAATGTTGAAAACCTCAAACTCTTCTTTCACATACTCTAGAGGTGTTGTCATCAATAACCAAAAAAGGGGAGATTGAAAGCATCTAGGCCCCTAGAAAGGGTTTTGATGATTGATGACAATTGTTGATTACTATGACTAATGTGTGTTTTCTAGAAACTTAGATTGTTAGGTCAAGATAATGGCAATCTTGGGTAATATGGTTTTAATGCCTCCTATCGATGGAAATTGCTTTGGTTTTCAAAGGATGGACAACAAGGTTAAGGATGGTTAGTTCCAAGCATCAAAGGTGTTGGGTGACGTTCGGATTAGTCACTAGAACTTTTTTTCCTTTGGCCATACTATTAAGGGGGGGTGCAAACAGGTAGCTTGACCTAGTTGAGTCTAATGATTTAGGTGTGGTGCACACTTGTCAAACTTAGCACTAGATAGCTATAAATTGGCCCTAAGATTGATGGAAGTCAAAAGTGTTCACAGAGAAGTTGAATTGGATGTGAACCAAGAGGTTTCTTTTGCTTCGGAAGCTAAAGAAGTGAGCGTCAGCATCCAACCAGTTCACTCCATGCGTAGCAGAGAAGTGAGCATCAGATGTGTGGACGCTTCAGCATCAGACGCGCTGATACTCGCACTATAGTAGAGGGACTCAGTAGTGCAATGCGTCGAACACGTTGGGGTTTGGCATCGGACACTGAGCCTAGCGTCGTACGCTATGCAGAGAGTTCCCAAAGAGTTGCTAGGGCCATCGGGCATGTCTAATGGATAAGCATCGGACGCTGGCCAGAGTCCAACGTAGCCCTAATGGCTAATTGCTTTAGCACTAAGTTTGAACACGTTAGACACATATGACGCCTATCATCGACGTGTTCAGTGACTTTGACAGGTGCGATAATGGAAGGTAATGGTTGGATTTGATGGTTGGCCTTATAAATACAACTCCTACTCGTCCATAGCACCTCTATAGCCCATTTTTTCAGCTGAAGCAACCATTTGAGAGCAAGGGAGTGCAAGAGCCTAGTCAGGTATTTGAGATTTGATAATCCAAGATTAATGACCTCATTAATGCATAGGGAGTAGCAAGTGTGCATCCACCTTTCTCATTAAGCTTGTTGTGGTCAAGTGAGAGTTTGTACTTGTTACTCTTAGTGATCGCCATCACCTAGATAGCTTGGGGTAATTGAGAGCTTGGTGATCATCCGACGAAGCTTATGGATGACCCAACTCATCTTGTGAGCAGTTTTGGATGATTCACCACGTCGGAGCAACGAAGAATCAACCCGTAGAGAGCACTTGATCCTTGCACGGATCAAGGGGGAGCTACACCCTTACATGGGTGCTCCAATGAGGACTAGTGGGGAGTGGCGACTCTCCAATACCTTAGAAAAACATCATGGTGTTCCTATCATCTTTACTTTGAGCATTTATTTTCAAGCATTTCAATTCTTATCTTTACATTCCTAGAATTATCATGCTAGTATAGGATTGGAACCTAGGGTGCAAAACTTTTATCTCAATAGAATTGCTAGGGAACACACAATAGGCACCGAGAGGTGAAATGGGCTAGTAGGTTTTAACTACCGCATTAAATTTTAGAATTAGCTCAATTCAACCTCCCTCCTTCTTGAGCATCTTGATCCTTCCAGACAACAAACTCTTGGCTGACTTATATGAAAGATCAAAATTACATTGTAAGGAGAAGTTGTCAATGACTTTGTCTTTCCCGTTGTAACATGATGGCATATTTTGCTAGTACAACTAAAAACATCAAATGTCTAGATCTATCCGACAGTATTTTAAATGTGATACCATAACCCTTTGAGCAATTCGGTGTACCCCTCCCTCCTAAAACTAGCCATCTATTTTCTATCCAAACCCTCACCATTGTACTCGTCATGCTTTCAATTAAGACATTGTTTAGTTGTACCCAAAATCCAACAACTTTTCAAGATTCTCCATCACATTGAATCTTGCGGCACATGCATGGAGCATTAAATATAGATAAAAAATAACTTCATATAGTTTGCCTGCAACTTGCGAGACGAATCTTTTGAACCTAGTTAGTCCATGGTTAGATAATACTAATTGTTAAATACAAACGAAAGTGTTATAGTACTCAAAAACTTTTCACCTAGCAAACTAAACAAGGCCTAAGATGTTGTAAAGGGATTTACGTTTTATGTCATTAGTTATAATTTATATTTTGGAATCAGACCCCATACTCGTTTGAAACATGAGTTGTGATTTTAGGTCACGGACAAAACAATAAATTAATTAGAACTTTAATCTATAATTCATCTCGTACTATTGCTCTTAATAAAACTGATTAAAACTCTTATATTTCGTAGAGTAGATGAGTCATATCATATAGATATGGAGACATTTCAGTGTTCAATATTAGTCTGTATATATAATCCATAACTGTTCATTGCGTGATCGATTGCACCAACCAAATGTGCCAATGTGCTAGAATGTTATCGGCGCCGTGAACGGTTGACTGGCTAAAATAGTTAAAACGGACAGTGTGTGAAAAAAAACTTGTGCTTGCTTTGCGTTCATAAGATTTGTAGGTATCAGCCCACTTATGGGGTTAGGGATCCCTGTGCGCAAAGCGGAGTACAAGGTTCGAGAGTTCTTTTGACTAACATGAGAGGTCTCTACCTTAAGCAGCTGTCTAGCTACCGTAGATCTAGTTTTTTTTTTCATTTATCGATCTCCACTGTTTTAAAGGTGTCTACTAGGTAACGTGCTGGCAGAAGGCCAGGCATCCTCGACGCCTAGCCAAAAGTAGTGAAAGAGAAGGGATTGGAGGCATAATAATAGAAAAAAAAAAAACTAGGGAGAAAAGCCATGGAGTCGGCTCCTCTGTCGTCCCTACCCAATTTGACGCCCAGTCGCCATACAGCATCGCCTGGGTCATCTGCGGGCAACGGAAGGAGGTCACAACATAAATCAGTCTAAGGGAGCAGAGCATCTGGGGTAGCAATGAGGAGGAGAGGGACCATAGTGAGGGGTAGCAGTGAGGAAGGAGAGGAGCAGAGGCCAAGCAAAAAGTATCAGATCAATGCAAAATGTAACTTGTTCCATTTGAC
Organism: Sorghum bicolor; assembly: GCF_000003195.3. NCBI lineage: Eukaryota > Viridiplantae > Streptophyta > Magnoliopsida > Poales > Poaceae > Sorghum > Sorghum bicolor. The sequence continues at coordinate 39,724,420 of NC_012875.2, forward strand.
TATTTGCTCTATCATTTACATTCAATACTTCAACAAAAAGTATCACAATTCTCTTTTGTTCTAGACTTTTCTCACTTTTTTTTCTTTTCACCAATTTTTATTTTTCTTTTTCTTTCTTTCTTTCTTCCTTTTTATTCAGGGGTGTGGGGGATAACATAAAGATAATAATATATACATATAAATAAATGAATACGAAATCAGAATCACAAAACAAGGTAAACGACCACACAGGCTATTAAATAGACCAACAAGCCAGATGATACCCCGCCACAAAATTTGGATTGAATGGGTCAGTTACGTATTCCCTATCAGTTCACTATGCACAGCATAAGTTTTTCGACAAGAGGCCTCGATAGGACTTACGAGAGTTTGATGTTCATCGAGCTCATAACAGAATCCATAAAGCTGATTTCAGCGGGAGCTACAGACTACAGAACTAGCATATTACCAACTGCTTTCAGCACGATGGTACCCCCAAAATGAAGTGTACAAATAACCTAGCACCACTCAGTTTCCGTGAACAATGAGATAATTAGGGTGATTACCGAGAAAATCTCCAACCTCCGGTATGCTTTTGAACCCATATTTCTTTAACCATTCTTTTTTCTTTTCAGTCTTACCCGTGCTGCCCTACAATTAAATACCAAAGTTTTCAAAAGGTCTTCCAATAGCTTCAAATGTGATAGATCGATGAAACAGCTCAGCCACCAAATCAAGATTCATGACACCAACTCGTCTGGATTGCAGTGGCCTGTGGGAAAATCAGATTAACACGCCATTTTCTTAGAAAAAAAAAGGATACCAAGAGAAAAACCAATCATCAATGAATAAAAACTAAAAAGACTGGGTTCTTAGCAAAAAGCAAATTGGTTAATCAAATAAAATCAAGAGTGGAATGTACAAACTACAAGTCCAGTGCCATATATCAAACAAAAAAAGAAGTGTTGTGCACCAGGAAAAAAAATGTTCCATTCCATGATAGGTGGAAGGCCAAAACGTGCATAGTTCCCCTTGCCAACCTGTCAGCAGCTGAGGTGTCTCACTGCTTGTGATTTGTGAACTAAAATAACAGATCCCATAACTGCGAGGGAGGGCAAGGCGAGGGGATAAAGGAACTTGGATGGAACCAGGTTTCATGAGACAATCTTGCACACTAGTAGGTGTTTCATATGTCACAGTGGACTTCTGGTATCAAGCAAATGGCTCACATATGAGTGACCATGCTATCATTAGTGTATCACATACAGATAAAAATACATAAAACTAGAATTGATACTTATTGCATCAAATGTTGACAGCAACGTGTTTCAACACACCAGCAGGAGGTTACCCACAATATCTATCCAGAATAAATTTTATGGAACAGCCTGAAGTACAATGTGGAGGCCAAATAAAGGATTGCTACTGCACTCATAAAACTGGAGATAGAAACACATGTACACACACAAAGTGTACAAACCAACATCGCTATTTAACCTGATGTAAATAAGGCTCTAAGCTAAGGGACAAAGATTTTGATTAGTTGCTCACTGAGTTACTAGATACTAGACACTAACCATTGGTGAGCTTAAATGATTAATCCCCATACTAGACAACTACAGAAGATGCATACCACATTGTTGATAGAAGTGAAGATCATACAGGCTCAATTTTAACATGATAAACCTATATGTAAGGCAGGTCTTGGACATTGGACAAGCTAAGCACAATGCTGCATCAAGTCTACTATGTCACCTCTGGCAAAATTCAGATACCAGTAATTGTATGAACCAATAAAGGTAATACAAGGCTCGTGGAAATAATTATTAAGAAAATGAAACAACTATCATCTAAAGTGAATATAATGTAATGTTATAGATTTTCTTGTTGTATATGAAAACTTCACAGACAACCTATCTGATAAGCATCCCTGCCTATTGATCTGCAGGGGTGGGTGGGTGGTTAAACATGCATATATGCAGACGGGCCACTGCATAATACCAGAGTAAGTGATAGTATTGATAATTATAAGATTATGGCATACTTTGCTAACATCAGTTCCTTTTCACGAACTATTTGGCAGACAGACAACTGAAAAATCAATGCTGAAATCCTGCACCAAGTATTGATGTCCTCCTAGGACACACTCCCTCCAGTAAAAAAATAAGTTTTGGAATGCATGTAAGCAACTTTTAATCGTTGGTAATAATATCTTCATGAATATACTGGACTTATGAAAGATAGTGACACCCTTTTCACAATATTATACTTTTACTGATTTTACAAATATATTGCAACTGAGGTTCATAAAGACGTTCCTAAAGCAGCTGTGTTTTGGGATTGTGTCGTTGTTCAAAACACCTAATTTAACAATTGGCAATAAATCAACTTTAACATTTTAAGAACAGGTTATTTCCATATTCAGTGCAACGTACCTCATTGTGGAATGTCAGAATCTGAGATAACATTCTTTGTGGAACCATGTTCAGGAGGACACTCATCATTTGATGATAGAGAGGAGCTAGAAAATGAAGCTTTGGAAATTCCAACTGGAGAGTTCTTTGCATTTTCCACAGTTGAGATGGATTTATTATGTGGAATGGCTACTGTAACAGATGTAGCAAGAGATGATACTTTCCCAACAGGGCTGGGGGACTCAGATGATATGCTTTGAGTATGGCCAGAGATACTGGAGGCCCTCACAGGAACTGAGGTATTCTGGGGTCTAGAATGGTTATTCGAGCCTGGAGATGCTGTCAACCACATAAATCGTAGTGTGTGTCCTTTGCAAGATTTACCACCACTAAATGCTTTCTCAGCTGATTGTCGCGTTGTGTAAGTCACACAAGCCGAGCAACTCAGAGAAGGTTTTAGGGTTGCATCATGGTTATGGGCTTCAGTATCCTCCAGGACAACTGACGAAAGCTCCCCAAATGATGAGAAATGGTCTGCCAAGACAGATTCCTGTAAATGAAGTAGTAAGCATCAGAAACAGAATGGAACAGCTTGTAATCAAACACATCAACACAAAATACAGCATGAGAAAGGCAAGGCAAGTCACTGGTTGCGTAGATGTAAGACTGATGACTGATTTTTATCAGCGCCTCATTCCACTAAATGTAGAAGAGACTGCAACTTCCAGTTCATCACATAGGTATACATTAGTATTGTTCAATTTTTGACATTACGCATAGCCCAAGATGTGAATGGTTACACAGTGGCATAAAAGCCTGCAAATCCGTTAAACTAAGAATAATAAAAAGCAAACACAATTAGGCCATTGTCTATGATACATATTGCTGTAGATACATGGTCTCATGTATTATGTACTTACATCCATCCATGCTATGATTAGTTTTAAACTTTTAACAACACAACAGAACCTAAAAGATACATGGCATTGAAGGTTGACAATTTTTAACAGCCAACATAGAACTACTCCAATATACAGGGCCATTAGCAATCTAGGGGTACAAGTGTGACTTGCTCATAACATGAATAGAACTACTCCAATATGCTCACATAAATTTTACAGCACCACATGATAAGATCCTGAATGTCACACAGGATCTTGCAGACATATATCAGAAGCAAGAACATTGCCTTCTCATATTAATTTGTGATGGTAAGGGTGCCAAAAGTTCAGTTAAGTAGTTCAAAGAGTAGGTGGTCACTATCCACAATTCCATAAAACATTGAACAGCACAAATAAAATCCTGCGACAACAGCGCCATTTTTTTGTTGGCTTCAGTATGTCAAGGAATGGCAGGTGGTTGGATGTAAAACTTACATTTGCAATTTCAAGTGGCAATGGTGGAAGAATTCTGAATGATGTGGTTCGATTGTCAAGCTTAAACCTATTCTGAGGTGGTGCTGGCAGAGTAGTCTGTTTTGTAACCACTGCTGATTTCTGTGTGGATGTCGCAGCAGACTTTTGAGAGCATGAAGCAAACTCTCCAGAACTTCTCTTTTCCAATGAACCAGCAATCTCCTGTGCCCCTTCAGCCCTCATGGACCTTGCATCCGTTACTTCTGATGCATCATTAGAAGCAATTTCTTTTCCACCAGCCTCTGCATGCTTAACTGAGTTTGCTGAACCTTTCTGCAACATAGTTGTTTACTTATCAGAAATCGGTAACAGAAACGGCTAAAAGTGCAATTATCATAGGCAAAATAAGCATAAACAGTCAGCCTGTTCCTCCTAATGAAAGTCAGTTCACCTAACAACCCAAATTAAGCTAAAAAAAACTAACCACCAAAATAATACAATAAACAATATGAATTCACGCTACTATAGAGAAACTAGTAATTACTTGTTTTGCAAGTTTCTCTAACTGGCGGCGGAACTCATCACGCTTCTGAGCTAAGATCTCTTGTTTTTTACGTAGTTCTTCCAATAGTTCTAGACTTTCTTGCCTTTTAGGAGCATGGGGTGGTACTGGTTTTGTATTACTTGCTGGCAGCATTTTAGAACCTGGTGTACCAGAACTCAACGGTTCAGCAGAAGATCCAGAACTGGGCCTTGGAGCTGTTGATTGAACATTTTCCTTGACTCTGTTGGGGAAAGAATTAGCCAGCATAGTAGGCAACTGGGAAGACTTTCCAGAGATTCTGCCCTCTCCCACATCAAGAATTCTATCTCTGTTGGCCCACCATAGCTTTATAAAGCGGTTGCCCATAACAGCATCTGGAGCTTTTAGAGCAGCTTCAGCTTCTTCCCTTCTCGAGAACTGGACAAAAGCTTTTTCACTGTTAGATGGAATATAAATATCTATTACTTGACCAAACTTCTGAAAATGCGATAGAAGAGCATCCCATCTGTTGCTTTCTTGGGGAATTCCATGTACATATAGTGTACGGGATGCTTTCTGAGCAGCTCGATTACTTTGCCGGCCCACATCTCCATATATTCTTGAATTGGGTTGACCATTAGTATCCTTAGCAGCAGATTTTACTTGGCCCATGCTGAGAGTCATCTCATCATAATCACTTTTTTGGTTTCCAGTGATACTTGTTGATGTACTTTTAGCTGTGTTACTACCTCCTGGTTTTCTTTTTGATGCTATTCGCCCCCAAACAGAAGACTTCAAACTCTGAGAACCATCAGAAGCAAAAACCTGGTTTGAATGTTCCTGCCCCATTTCATAGCCAGAGGATTCAGCATTCCAAACTCCAACATCTTTATGTACAAAGCCAGTACATGATGCTTCTGGGTGTTCATTGTTCCAGAGAGGCTGATCAGGATCATATACATCAGCATCAGCAACGGCTGAAACAGCACTTCCATTTGGCTTTAATGCATCACTTGCTACACCAGATTTCACATCTTTTACAGGAACGCTTTTACTCCCTCCAAGGCTTGATAAGTTAACAGAACTGGCTCCTCCCTCATTTTGGATTCCCAATCCTTGAGCATTTGGAACTGATACTGGAAGATTGAATTGAGAGAGACTCTGAAAAGTGATAAGAAATTATAAACACAGTATCTTTACCTAAGGACAATAGAACATCAAGTAGTATTTGGCCTGAGGAACATTGCTGCACATTACATAAGCATAGCATAACAAGTTCAATCTTCTATATTACCAAAAACAATATGGTAAAAGATAGAAAGCTAACTCAAGTGAAATAACAACCAGAAGGTAAAATGTTGCAACAAAGACAAGATCCAAGGCAGGCTGAAGTTAATCACATAAAGATGTAAAGTTCTTCAAGATTTCTCAGTTTGGATTTTGGATAGGTATTGTGACTTGCGAGTAAAGTTGACCACAACTCAGACTAGTAATAACAGCACTAAAGCACAACATAGCAAACACACAAATATCCTATCAGGAAGTTACAATACAACACAACAAATAAGCAAAAGCATGCATGTTAGAATGCAGGAAGATTATGAAGAGTGTGAAATAGACAGACAGACCTGCATATCATCAACAACAATTCTATTTACACCATGCTCCATGGGGCACATATCCCCTCTCAAGCAAAATCCACGTTCCTCAAAGTCTCTACAACGTTGACGAGGCATGCCAAGATCGATCAAAGGAGATACGGAGGGCTGAATAGGGCCTTGCATTCCCAGTGGATGGATTGGATCCAAAATCCCATGAGGCATTCCAGGAATAAATCCATATGGACCACTTGGCAATGCAGTGCCCATAAATAAGCTAGGATGTGCAGGTGGTCCTTGTGAAGCCATCTGGGATGCAAAATCCATCATATCAAGTGAGTTAAATCTTGGATCATGATGAGTCCAGGGTGCACTATTCCGCCCTCTTCCTCGTGTCATAGGAGGGCGAGTAGCAGCAGAAGCTGATGAATCAGCTCGGAAGGATTGGTTCACTCTAGGTGCTCGAGTGTGACCTCCTACTCCAGAACGCCTTTTGAATTTTGGCACAAAATCCTTCTGTACTTCACCTTGAGAACCAGCTCCACCAAAAGGCTGTCCATTACCAGAAACCCTACTCCTTTTTTTGAGAGGCGGCCCTGGAAGTTGCTCCTCTGTATTATCATCAGATTGTTGTCTAGCCTCCCGTCTTCGGTGCTTGTGGTTGCGGTCATCGTCATCATCATCGCTAATTTCAATGTCTTCACTATCTGTAGCAGCTTCAGAATTTGTCGAATTATTTTCTTCTTTTGGTGAAGGAACTTCTATTCTGTCAGCATCCAACAGTGGTGATGATGACTCTTTGAGCATCTTCAAGGTTACCAATACAGCAGAAAACTTTGCATCTAGATTGTATGCAATGTCATGATCATCTTCAACTCCGAGTCTTCAAGAAGTGATTCAGTCCTATCGTCGATATATCACTACATGAGGCAGAACACAGAAACAACAATGAGTGACAGAATATAAAGTTGATCGTATGATCAGAATACCAAGTAGTTTGTAATATACCTAATAATGACAATAAACTGATGATAGGCCCGGAAAAACAGAAAATTGACAAGGGCACATGTCACTATTTTCCCTTTAAAACAGAAACTGAACGTTGGTAGTTTAACTCAGCTTTTCAAACCCCACTTGATATACTAGCAGGATTATACAAACAAAAAAAACATGTCTATGCTTAATGATTAAAGTGAAACAACAAATCAAGTCAGTTACTCGATTATCAATGTTAATAGATTTTCTTATACACCTCCAGCAATAAAAAGAAATGTAACAGTGGAACTAGTATTGTTGAGCTTCCCTAATTTTGATCAGCATCATACATACAAGTGGTTGGCACCATGAAAAATGGTGAGTAGATTTCTCTGCCCTCCAATCATATTATGTAGCTCCCAGAAACATAGAAAGATATGGGAAACACAAATACTGGTTCAAGTCACGCCCTAAGGGTTTCAATAAGTTAAACATAACTAAACTGTTACCAGATGGTGGATATAGGCAAACTCATCAAAGCAAACTGCTAGAAGAGATGCCACATCTGAACTATTGAGCAATGACCATAACATTAGCTGGAGTTTTCATACAGTCCCACATCCCCTTTCAATACAAATTCATGTCGATCAGAACAAACAATATAAGTAAGCAGGTCAAAAATTGTGCACAAAGAGATTTGTTTGTACCCAACTACAATTGCAGGCCATAGAAACACAGGCACATAGGGTCAAGCAGAATGCCATATCTACACGTTCTCCACAATGGTGACCAGCAAACCTCAGGAAGACTAAAAACCAATGTGAATTTGGTATGAAAGCATCAAAACATCTACCGATCTACCCAAGCTCAATGGCTCACTCTATCATAGGAAACACTAAAATGATTTACAGTGCTATGCTGCTCGCGAAGAGGTGCGCAAACAAAACCTAACAGGCATAACATTCCAACAGATAATTGCCCCAGAAATGCTCTTCTCTATTGACCTCAAATGTCCCACTCTCTACTCCTGGCAGAATTTCACCAATCAGACCCGCTTGACAAATGGAGCTCTTGGTCGAGTCAAGACTCAAGAGGCGATTTTGTGCAGCCCACCCCATGCCCCCCACAGACCCACAGACCCCGGCAATGAAGAACTGCAGTCCGAGCCTCCCAACGAACAGCAATTAGCTCTAGAGACCCCAAAACCAGAACCAGGCACAAATCACGAGTCACCGCCGCCGCAATCGCATCAGTATACCCACCACACCCCAGCCGGTCGCGTCCCACCCTGGCTCCTACTAGTCGCGAATTCCGCAGGTAACAACCCAGGGCAGCGCTCGCGCACGCTGGGGCGGGGCCCTCCTGCGGGCTGCGGCCTGCCTGCTGGGCAAGGGAACGGAGGCGCGCGGAACGGAATTGGGGCTTACCAATCGAATCGGGACAGCCGGCCGCGGAGGAGCAGGCGACAGCGTCGAGGCGGGGGGGAGAGGAGGGGCGAGCTCGAGGGGAGTCGCCGTCGGGGAGGTGAGGAGATGAGATGGTTAAATGACGAGGGGCACTTGGGTAATTTTGGCCTGGGCTTCTCGTGTTCGGAAGCTAGGGTAGGGTTCTTGCTCTCGTTTCAGTTTTCCTGTGCAGGCAGCTTCAATTTTCGTTTCGATCGGTAGTGCTAATCCATTGGTCTAGAACTATTCAATCAGCGGTGTTTGTATTAAAGTAGGGATAAAAACGGATCGGATACGAACGGATATCACCGATATCATATTTGTTTTCATATTTCTGATCGGATTCGGATTTGAATACGGATAATGTCAATCATATCGGATAAGATATGATTGGATGTCGACATCATAAATATACGATTTAAGTATTTGGATACGGATACGGTATCGGATGTTAAACATTCGGGCTCAGATACGGACAGATCTAAACCTCTCTAAACGAATTCGGTCTCGAATACGGTCGGAAAATATCCGTACCGTTTTCATCCCTAACTAAGAGCATCTCCAACAGTTATGCAATTGGACTTTGTATTCTTGAAATTTGTCAAAAACCTTAAAAATTGTTCTCCAACAGTTTTGCATTTGACTTATGCATTTTGACAAACTTGGCATTTGATGGACCAAACTTGACATTTTTCATAGGCACAATGACTTGGCAATTTTGATATCCCGAGAATCTTGGACTCCTTGTCGTGCTCGTACTCCCCACGTCGCGGTAGTTTCCCGCGATACGAGTCCACGCGCGCGACTATTCTCTTTCCCCCGCGCGCCGCCTCCTTTTTTCTGTGCGTCGCCTCCTTTCTTGGCGCGGGGACGAAGGAGATCCATCGCCGCCTCTTTTTCTTGCAGCGACGCGAGGCTAGGAGATCCATCACCGCCTCGTTTTGTTGCAGCGACAAGATCGGATCTCGACGACCTGGACCAAGCGGCGATGTGGACTTGCGGGACGACACGGCCGCGCGACGGGCGAGAAAATTTCCCGCAAAGATGAAAGATTCCCAGACAAAAATAGTTGGGTCCACTATTTTGGGAAATGCCAAACACTTGGAGATGAACTTATTGTTCCTTTGGCAAAAACGTTTAGGGACTTGGCAAACTCCAACAAATGGCAAATTTCAATTGCATAACTGTTGGAGATGCCCTAATACAACAGGTAAATAACATGAGAATCGTGAATTTCTAAATTGCATCTTGGGTCTGCTGTCCGACATAAGTATTTTGATTATATTTGTTTGATTGTATTTGTTTTGCATTGATATATGTGCAAAACTCTTTCACTTAAAAGAAATCTATTAGTTTGATTTTGGCTTAAACTCGAAAACAAAGAATGAATCAATCAACTTTTGGTGGATGGTTCTGTTGACATGGAACGAAAATGGCAATGAGTCAAATGTCATCATTAATTCATTGTCTTCTTCCATCTCCTTTCTTTAGCCTTTATCTATGTCGCCTCACGTGAGCAAATTTGTCGTTGTTACATGATTCGTTGGTTACTTATCCTTCTCTATCGGCCGTTGTGATCCTCACGAATTCTTTGGTCACGTTAGACCTTGTCCTCGACTTGACATTTTTTACTACAATGTGTGGAACCTCACAAGGTGCCCATGCACGATATGGAAGCTCGGTTGGTCACTGTTTAGCTCCTTGGTGGTGAAGCCCATGCATTACTGCGAGGCGGTAGCTTTTCGCCGAATACAACACCATGCTTGACGTTGATCATAGATGAAGAGCAGCTCCACATGCATGTTGCATCCACCTACACAAGGGCCCGAGCTTGTTAGCTTAATTCATCAAACAAGATGAGAGGCAAGGGAGGGGGAGTAGGTGGGGTTGGCATGCCTTTGTTGTACCAAGCTTGGACCGGTAATGTGGGTGTGGGTGCAAAGGAACTTGAGGAGGAGGAGGATAGTGTTAGGGTCTGTGTGTCTCTCGTAGAGCTCTATGTGGTCGCCATTGATCGCGCAAACCACCACCGCGAAAGAGGACGAGAGCGAAGTAATCATCACGCAAGGAGAGATGTGTTGTGGGGTATGTGGCGAATAAGGAGGAGTAGTCGATAGATTAATTGGCAAAAGATGATGGGTGATCAGTGAATTAGGTTGGGCGAGTTAGCGATGAAGGATTCGGCTATGAGATGGAGGATAAAGGAGGGGAAAATAAGATCATGATAACTGAAAATGCATTTACCCCCTATGTGGGTTTTGGTGTATTGATGGCATCCAACTAATGCGTTGTATTTGAGATTTGCTACAGCTACTATTCTCATGAAAGATTCAAAGGTTTGACTTAAGATGAAAGGGTATTCCCCAATCTTCGATCGTGAGAAAGGCTTTGGAATCAATCTAGAGCTTAATTGTTTATCTTTTTTAACTTGGAGTTAGGTATGCCGTACTATCAAGAGGGATTCAAAAGTTGTTGGTTTGGGGAAGATAGAGTGCTCAAGTCTTTTAACTAAAACTGTTTAGAGACACTCTGGCACCTCTCTTGCACTTAGATATTCTTTTTGTGACTTCTGGTGTCGGAAGTCCCGACGCGGGTCGGAACTCCCGACGTGCTGCGCGAAGACTGTGAACGTCGGAAGTCCCGACGTGAGTCGGAAGTCCCGACGCTGAGTTCTGCGCGCGCGTGTGTCGGAAGTCCCGACAAGCGTCGGAAGTCCCGACGCTAGGATTTTGGCTGGCTGCTTCCTCGCACGAGTGCTAGCAGTCCCGACCAGCGTCAGCAGTGCTGACGCGTCAGAACTTCCGACGTAGATCTGAGCAAACTTTTCTCCCAGTAGTATAAATAGCTCTCTCTCTACTTCTAACCATTATCCACTCATTCTTTGCGACCAACCCTCAGCAAAACAGCTCCCAAGCATTCAAGACTCCTCTCTCCTCTTCCTCTTTGCTCCCAACTTCGATTCACCTAAGATTTGGAGTGATTGGAGAGCGGATAAGTGAGAGCAACACTTTGAGAAGCTTGAGCACTTGATCTCTTCGTCAAGCCGGCAGGTTTTGAGTTTATTACTCTTGGGTTCTTGGAACCCTAGCCGGCTAGGCGTCGTCCAAGAGCTTCCATCTTGTGGAAGAGCCTTGGAAAGTTTGTATTACCCTGTTTTTCTTAGTGGAAAGCTCGAGTGACCTTTGTGGTTACTTTGAGGGAGGCAAAGAGGTGAAAGAGACTCCGACCTTGGTGGTCACCTCAACAACGAGGACGTAGGAACTTCTTAGTGGGGTTGCCGAACCTCGGGTTAAATCCTTGTGTCACTTGTGATTGTTATTCTTAAGATCTACTTGTATTACTTGTATTTGCTTGTGCTTCAACCTCCTTTTAGGGTTTGGTCTCAATCTACGGTTTGAGGGACTCTTGGTGTCAAGGAAGGCTCTCAACATCTTCATCTAACCACTAGACAGTGATGTTGTAAGTTGTGGATCTCACAAAGTTCATTTAAGCACTTGTAGTTCTTTTTCCGAAGGTGTCGGAACTGCTGACAGTTTGCGTTGGAACTTCTGACAACGTCGGAAGTTCTGACCCAAACTGCCGGGACTTCCGACAGTTACTGACAAGTGTTTTTGAGTTTTGTGTAGAATTTTTTAGATACGCCTATTCACCCCCCCCCCCCTCTAGGCATTGTTTAGATCCTTTCAATAACATGTGAAATTCAATGCTTACATCCCCATAAAATGTAATAGTATCGTTATGCTTGACGAAAGCCATCTCTAGCCCTATGACTGAATATATCTATATCTATATCTATATCTATATCTATATCTATATCTATATCTATATCTATATCTATATCTATATCTATATCTATATCTATATCTATATCTATAAATTCTATCTCAACATGCAAGGCATCTATATCATCTTCACTAACTATCCACATCATCTCCCACTAATAACCATGGCACCTCACTAACTTGCAAAACCTCTCAAATGTAACCAATTTTGATAAGAATGGATGTAAAAATATGTAGATGATTTAACTCATATATACAATAACTTTATTTCTAAGAGAGTCCCGCAACAACACACATGTATCCTTTTAGTTTATTTGATGATCAAATGTAGGCATTTATTAGCTTTGAGACTATGCCGAAGGCATAGGAACAGAAGTGTATGAGAAAAATAATGACAAAAGTGATCGAGAGCATGACAATATTTGATAGTTGATTGTGGTGTCAAAATATTATGAAGTATTTTTGTTAGTTAGTGCTAAGACATAGTCCTGGGTATCAGTATCCTTGCATTGTCATATATCAACGAATTTTCCATGTGCAAATAAAATGGATAAATTAAGAATGTTATTAAGTCGACAATATTTATATTTTTTCTAAAAGACAAGAGAAATTAGCATGATATATGCCTACAACAAGTCATTTCTTATTAAGTAGCCTGATATGATTTCTAATTACTACTCCTACTTGGTCAGATAATATTACGAGAGGTTTTCTACATATATTGCTAGTTGTACAAAAGGAATTTATATACTAATATTAATTGAAGAGTGAAATATTGTCTTCTTCAAATTTCTGCCCTTCGCTCTCTTCCAATTCCGTCTACCCCTCCGCTCCCTCGAGCATAAGAGATGATTTTTTGAAGAGTTAAATAAGTCATCGGAGTCTTCATTTATTTATCCGGTCTGTATCAGCTGTTTGGATTCCTTGTGGTGGAACCTGTCCACCCGAGTTCAAGTCCTCGACTTGACACGGGTGACTTTGTCAATTTTGAGATTTGCCGGTCCAACTCGGTTCTTCGGAGATGCTCATAGAGATAGGGTGTGTGTGCATGTGCGTTCATAGGGGTGAGTGTGCGCTCGTGTATGTGAGCGTCTATATTTGTAATGGATCTCGAAAAAAACTAAACTCATGACATTTGTTTATAGGAGTTAGGATAGTGTATGTCCACTCACGATAGATAATTTGATTCCAAGATAAACTAGAAGCTATGATGCAAGGTGTATATTCGGTTACAATGTACGGATGTATCTGCTAGTATATATTCATGTACACATATTTAATATTAAAATGTTGACGTTGATGATGACAATAATAAGGACAACGAGTGGCTACGCTTCATGTCTTCTTGCTTCCATTTTTTGCGCTTGATGCCAAATGGGTGAAGTTTTTTTGTTTCAGTAATATTTTAGGGTATGTTTGGAATGTTGGAAATTTTTTACGTTTGTTTTTCAAATGAAATTTACGTCCAACGGGCCCCTTAAAGAGAGCCCTATATATTAAAGTTATCAAAATGCTTTAATTGTATCTCATTTTGTAAGTCTTAGTTGGGTTATCATCAATAAACAAAAAAAAGGAGATATTGAATGTGCAGAGGTTGGCCACACCGAGAACATTGTGTTCTATGCAATGGCCCTGTAGAGACCAGACTCCATCTTTGTCTCTGCTGTCCCTATGCCAAGGCGGTTTGGATTCAAGTTCTCGCATGGGAGCACTTTGATGGTGTTCTAGGTCAGCAGTAGGGAGAACCTCTAGAGAACCTCTATAGATAATGCCCTGGTGGGAGAAGGCTGCTAGCAAAGTGCCCCTAGCAGTTTAGAGACGATTCAATGGCATGGTCATTTACACTTTTTGAGGCAAGCCCCCCCGAGGGGACTTAACCAATGGCTACTTCCTTCCTAGCGCAGTAGGGTTCTCCTACCAAAGGAAGCTACACCACAATCTGTGCCTTCTTGTCCTTAGTCACTCAAGTCTATAACCTGTTCTTGCCTAGGAATGTATTCATCTATTCTTTATATTGATAGTGCCTTGCCTAGCCCAGATGTATGGGATGTATTTCCCAAGCTGCACTTTCGCATGATGAATTGCCCATTATCCCCCTATGAAAAGAAAGGAACAGTCACTTATTCAACATCTTATTCAACAACATCTCAGAATTAGTGCTGCAAGTATCAGCAAGGATCAAAGATGACATTGAGCAAAGAAAGAGAGCTTTTCGCTAGAGGGGAATTAGTATTTGGAGACAACCTTTCCTTTTATTGCCCCCAAAGCGCGCATTGTCTTTGGTTTCTGCTTGTACATAAACATTTTTTTTTCTATCTTAATTGAAAGGTAGAGCTCCTGCCAATTTTTCAAAAAAAAAATTGAATGTGCACTGAAGCCCTATTTATGGGTTATGGTGTTAATGACAGCTTAATTAATGGTCTAATGTGCCTATTGAAGTATTATTGTGTTCCAAGCACAAAAAGGATGTATACGCATAGCAAGCCCTCGAAAAGCAAAAGCAAGGAAATTTACCGTAGGATGTACTATCAAGAATGATTATTTTTCATATGTTTGCATTGGAGCATGTATTTGCATTTGCATGGACAATTCGTAGTTGGACTCTCTCTCTATTGACTAACCTGAGTGCCATGAATAACACAATGTTATCGCAGCCAACAATCTACAGAAGTTATCAAATTTTATAGATTATTCGTGTGTTTACATGGATTGCCCCAACTTAACTGGGCTAACGACTCTTTCCATAACAATGTTGCAACCCTAATGTTTTGCTTGAACCGTGGGTTCAGTTTGCTTCACTGAAGGCTGCAGGTCCTGATGCTTATTCTAAAACGGTACATTAGAAATATAGAAATGCTGAAATATAAAAGAATTCACTAATTACATCGGATATACGTATAAAAGACGTCACAATATAGATTGCGTAAATGCTAGCACAAGTAAACCGAGACTAAGAAGATGTAAAGTGAACCTTGACTGCAAAATGAACAGAGCCAGGGAGCTTTCCCCTAGAGTGATATATTGATCTGAAACAATAAGATGAAAATGATATGAATTAAGGAGATGAAAGTTTACAATTAAGATTCTGACCCTAATATGTGATTTAGATACACTTGTTTTTTTTTGGGTGTGTTTAGTTTAGTGCCCAGGCCAGGTTGTCGACAAGGCATCAAGCATGCCACAGGGCTAGCATGTTTGGTTTTATTAGGGCATGTTTGGTTGCAACCCTGGATTCTTACCTGGGAAAATAAGGACATGTTTGGTTGTAATCCTGGATTCTTGCCTGGAAAAATACACTGCCTGCAACCTGCCTGTTAACGCAGTCGATTTTGCCTGTCCAGGCAACAACAGCCTGCATTGTTTGGTTTAAGTTTGGTGCCTAGTAATTACAGATGAATCTTCCCAAGCATTTGTTACTGTGAGAGCCAGGCAGGGTTCAAAATTTCAGTGAAATTTCGCAGAAATTTCGCGAATTTCGGTAATTTCGGTGGTGGCCGAAAAAAAATCCGAAAATCCATTATATACTAATACATATGGTATATAACTTTAGACTCATATTCTGTATTGTTTATATTACATATTTTTCTATTCAATAGATGTGTAATCATAAATCATACTGATACTTGTTTAGATCTATTTTTTTTAAAAAAACCTACTTCATATGCTAGTCTGTAAAAAAAAATTTGACAAAAATTCGACCGAATTTCGCGAAATTCGGTAATTTCGGTGGTGGCCGAAATTTTTGCGATACCGAAATTAAAAACCTTGGAGCCAGGCTATCGACTTTCTATGCCTGAGCGAGTTGTTGCCTGGATGAAGTAAGAAATCAGACCTTCAACCGAACAAAGTACAAGAAGGTCCTAGGCTTCATACAGGCTAGGCAAAATTTGTTTAGGTTGCGACCAAACAAGCCATAAACCCTGGGCATTTAAGTTGCCTGTGACCTTTTGTCAAAAAAAAAGTTGCAAGTGACATGCCTGTTTCTGTAGGCAAAATTGTCTGGTCAGGCATACTCTAATTTTATAGCGTTGATTGGTTGAAGCTCTGATATCTTTGCCTGTGTGAAGGGAATGGCAGGCAGTGTTTGGTTCAGCCGGTGGTGCAGTGTTTGAATTAACATTGAGTTCGTCACATCTTCTTGATCTGTAAAGAATTTGGCGTTGATACAGCAGATAAAAGGGCGAGTTCAGCCTTCTGCATTAGACGAAAAGCACAGAGAAGTGGAAACCAAAAGAGCTTGAAGGCTAGGATCAAAGGTAGATCGATTTTATAGAGAGAAGAACCATTCCTTGCACACAGCATAGGAAAACTGGCAGATTTTGCCCAGGTGGAAACAAAGATCAAGGAGATAAATAAAAAAAGTAACACAAAATCCCATGTTATTGCAGTCACAGTTAGTAGTATCCAGAGAACTAATTTTGTCTTGTAATGGAGAGTACAAAGAGAAAACTGTCTACAACTAGTGTTGCAGGCAACCTGTTTAGTTGTGTTCCCCTAATGTATTTTAACTTACTGACAGAAGACGGTTACATAGGGCCTTGTTTAGTTCACCCTAAAAACCAAAAAGTTTTCAAGATTTCCCGTCACATCGAATCTTGCGGCACATGCATGAAGCATTAAATATAGACGGAAACAAAAACTAATTACACAGTTTGCTTGTAAATTGCGAGATGAATCTTTTGATCCTAGTTAGTCTATGATTTGACAATATTTGCCACAAACAAACGAAAGTGCTACATTAGCAAAATCCAAAATATTTTCACATCTAAACAAGGCCCAAATGTAATTTTCGCAGAATGCTACTGTAAATGTCTTCTTTGTTCAGTATGCTTTAAATTTAGTTTTAGATTCTCTCGTAGAGTAACTATCAATGTTTTACCTGCCAAACTTGAGCTGCATGTCAGCATGTGTGCCACATCCGACTTGTATGCTCATTGTGTTACTTTTATGTATATTTTATATTGTTCATATAGAAGTCAGATTTGCATCCGACGTTCTCTAATATCTAAGTGTGAAATTAATCCAAAACTTGAATTTTGGTTGTGTTTACCTGTTTGGTTTAGTGCCCAAGCTGGCCAAACCAAATCTTGGCTACTTGAACCAATTTTGGTCACCATTTGGTCAGATACCAAATTTTAGCTTCGCAACCCGGCTTTGGCCACTTCAATTTATTTTGGCTTGGTCAGCAGATGACACACCAAAGACACCCTCTGTTGGCTTCCTTTTCGGGTGTTTCCGCCAGATCTGACAACTAAGCATACAGATAAAACAACGCAGAATTCCTCTAGAATCCTAAGGCTGCTGACGTCTCAAGCTTCTGCTATATAGACATTAGAGACAAAATGATCCTTTCTCCTAGTCATTGACGGATTACGGTGTTTGCTGTGGAAACTTGGTAGTGTCAAATTAGGCACAAAAAATAAACCCAGTGTCATAGAGAGAAGGGAAAAAATTTCCTGGGTCAAAATAAGAAACCATATCCATCTTGGGAGTCAAATAATACGGTCAGAGAAGCCAATGGACTATTCCTTGTAAACAGAACCCAACATATAATCAATATCTGGGGCAATAACAGCACGCTTGCTGATCTCCCCCACCGTACAGCAATGTTTTTCTCTGGTGTTGATTGCTGCAACCTCTTGGACAAACATGCAATTCGAGCCAGATGAAACCTGCACAGTTTGTTAATGTGACTTCCTTAGTACTGCATAGAAAACCTAAACAGAAAAATATGACATCTTCAAGTTTTGATTCTCACATCAAAGAGAGCGTCTCCGATCTTCATCTTCACTTTACCACTCCTATATACAAGTATTCTCCCCATATAGCCTTCAGGAATCTCTTTGAGTCTTGAGCCAATGTGCGATGATGGCCTCATGTCCTCACGTCTCTCATTGGAGACTACATTAGGGTTAGCAACTGATTGTGGCTGCCTCGGTAAAGGAAGAGAGGATGGAAACTGGAAGTACAGGAACTGTGATTCCGCCGGCCAATCCTATCAACACAAAACATGCATACCAGGCAAGATCAACAATGCCTGAAAAATCAAGCTGGTATACTTGGTCTATATAATTGACCTTACAAAGTAAACCCTGTGTATATGACAACTAGAGGGTAATTGTTATCGATACTCATTGAGGGGCATTCAACTATGCCACCTAGCTAGTCAATGATACATGTGTTCTGGTCCCACATGTCATTGACATAGAATGATGGCATAAGTGAAAATTACACATCAGGCCTTGTTTGGATGTTATCGGATTCACTTCAATCCATGTGTGTTGGTGTGGGTTGGGGTGGAATTTAGTTCAAGTTCCACTCCAATCCACCTCAACACATGTGGATTGATGTGAATCCGACTACATCCAAACAAGGCCTCAATTGGTGGTGCAGATGAAAATATTTCATAACCAGAAGTGAAAAAGGTGTTGAATCTGCATTGATACATACCATTAATCCAAGCTCTTCTGCTGCAGATAATTGAGCATCTTCAGACCTGCTGGTAGAAGATTCTCCAAATTCTTTCTCATCCAGAATTTCTGTGTCAGCGATGTAGGAAGGGTGTAAGGGTCGGTTGACGAAAATCTCTTGCAATTTCAACTAAAGACTATCAATATACCAGGATTTCCAGAGTAGGGCCTCCTTAGTGGGAGAGTAACAGGATAATCATGGGTATAGTCCTGCAAAAAAAAGGGAAATCAATGAATAATTCTGAAGAAGCAATCCACATTAGTAATTTGATATTTACACACCCATGGTTCTGCATATTCTTTTGGTAACTTCGAAGCTTCACCTGAATATGCAACGGAAACAAGGTGTTAAGGTCCAAAAACAGCAATCTGTATGGGATGGTTCGACTCATGAGCAATGAAGATAAATATCTTTCGCTGATACCTGCTGAAGAATCCTTTTTGGGCATGGGAAAATATCTTGCATAAGAAGAGCTTCCTTGTCCAAATGCAACCTGTGTACCACTTTTTGCTATGCCAACACAGAAATACACTGTTATTAGCAGGTGTGCAACAGAACAAAAAAAAATATCACTAAAATTTTTAATTATATACACCAATAATCCATAACACCTAAGAAAGAACACAGATTATTTTCTTTGTAACAAAAACCTTGGTTACCCTTTTATACTATATTATGTACTAAACTTCAATTCTATCTAATAAAAATTTTGGTACATGCTCTACACTGCATTTTTAAGACAACCTAATGCAGAAGTATGTCCCTGTATTAAATAGTGATGAATCTCCCAACCAAAGTGTACAATTATAGTTAGCCAACTCAGAGCACATCATCATACATAGATGCAAACCAAATCACATGCTTGTATTTTATCAGCTCAAAACTACTCGCAACATTGCAACAAATATACTTTTAGGATTATTGGCAGAAAATTGCTTTTCAAGTGAAGTACAGAAGCTAAGTATATAACATAGTAAATAAGATTGCTTTTGCTCATATAAGTGCACGACATATGCAGTTGTTATGTTGGCAGTTTTATCAAGTGGTAAGGAATCAATCAAGCATGTCCAATAGACAGCCTCAAAGATTCACAGTTAGATATATTTATTAAAGCTAAAAATGTAAAACAGACCAGAAAATGATAAGTGACTAATCAATAACAATTAATGACAGTAGCCTTGAGCATGCTCAGTGAGTAGGAAGTAGAAACTACAATTTTAACAGGTAGTGATAAGGTTTAGACTATAAAGCATGTGGTGAACAAAAACCAGCATTCTTACGCTTGTCCCCGGACTTAATTCTTGCAGAGGGACTCTTGTTCTGAAAAATGCAGCAAGATACTGTATACATCAACCAATTCTCAAATGAAAAGTTTGTAGACACAAATAGCTGCCAAAGAACCAAAGACAACAGTTAGCACCTGCGACATCTTAAGTTTCATCAATAACTCCTTATCCACAGTTTCCTCCTTGCTCTCCTCAACTGGTTCCCTGCCAGGTTACAATAAAATCTCACTCCACGCCAAAATTGCCAATCCTGCAAATCTCAAATGGAAGACATCCAGACAAGGAGAAATAAATTGTAGACTGAATCACATACTTCTTTGGGACAACCTTGGCAGGTTTCTTCTGAGGTACTTTTGGTGCGAATTTAAGTCCCCCCTTACATTTTCAAAACAACAACAGCAGCAGCAGCAGTAGTAAGAATAGCATAGAGCCAAACAATATAACAAATGACCAAGGAAATGCCAACCTTGCGAGTAGCGGGTCCAAGGGGACCATCTATTTCCTTCTTGACTTTGTTCTTGTCGTCCATGGTAAGAAGTGTGAAACCTGCAAAACCTGAGGAGCAGACTGGTGTGAGTAAACATCAATTTCAGCACTGCATTTATCTACATATTCCAACCAAAATGAGAGGTTTCAAATTGCTTTGACTCCGGAACGGAATAAAACATTAAGCTCCCATGTTTATCATCACGAACCAATCAGTGGCAGACTCAGGATTTGAGTCCAGGGTATGCCTACAGCCTATATAACTAAAAAACCCCTTATGCAAAGTAAACAGTTTGTACATAAAAATAGTATATCTAGAAGATCTCATAATACCTTAAATTCAACAGAAAAGTTCAAAACTTACACAAACAGCAATTAAGTTGTTGAAACATAGAATAAGGTCTTACAGAAGACAAGCAAAAAAAAAGAAGGGCACATCAGTGCTCAGGCTTAAGCCCCAATCATATGCAGATATGTTGAATCACAAATTCACATTTCACAATCTACCAATCACCAATTTCAGGCATATGGAAACCTTCGTCCTTATTCTCTACTGTCCACCTACTAACCCATTCACATTTCACAATCAGTCAATCAACAATTTCAAGCATGCGCCAACATCCAGTCTATTATCTCCTCATTTCACTCACTAGAGATGCAGCCTTGTAAAGAAGGCGAGAAACAGAGGCAAAGCAACAACTGCGGTCGGCCACCGGCCGGCACTGGTGCACACGCGATGCGAACTGGGGTTAGCCGCCAGCAGCCCGGGCATCCGGCGGAGCTCAGGGGCTGCGGCTATACGGCTGCACAGACAGCGCCCAGCGCTGGAGGACGGGTAGCCAAGTACGCGGCTGTGGAAGGGCGGGCCGGCGGGGCAAACCAGCCAATGGCACCGGCGCTCAACAGGACGAGGGAGGGGAAATGTGAGGATTCAGGAGTCGGGACACTATGCGCAGGGGCAGGCCCAGGGTTTGGGTGCAATGTTTTCAAGACGTCCGATTAATCGCGATTAATCGCGACTAATCGTCCTGGACGGTTGGAGGCACTCGACCAGGCCTCCGACTTGGCCAGAACGACCAGGAAACTGGTCGTCCGATTAGTCGTCGTCCAGTCGCGATTAATCGTCCGTCCAGGTTGTCTGGCGTCCAGTCAGGAGATGGTCTAGGCAGTAGATGGGCTGCATCTCAGAGTTGGGCCTAGCAAGCTGCCTTATATTTTGGCCCAAGCCCATTAGGGTTTATGTTGTCTACCCCTCACTCATTTCAGCACAACACATTCACTCCTCTCCTCTCCCGTCCAGCAGCAGCAACCACCTCCATTGCTGCCCTCCTCTCCTCCCTTCTGTCTCCCAGCTGCTCCTCCTCCTCTCCTCTCCTCCCTTCCGTCTCCCAGCTTCTCCTCCCTCCCTTCCTCCATTCCAGCTGCCCTCCCTCTCTGTGCAAGGGAGGAGGACTGCACGACGAAGATGCTCCCTTCAAGCGTGCAACGTGCAGCAGCCAGGTAAGTGGCCAGCTGACCTATCTAGACTCTAGAGCCTAGAACATGTATATATATATGGTATAATGTGTATTGTATATAGCTACATAATATATATGCTATATATCAGTCCCCATATGTAGGGTACGACCAGGGGACTCGTCCAGGGTCGATTAATCGTCCTGGATGACGACTAATCGTCCTGGACGACCTGGACGGTCCCCCAGCGTCCAGACACGACCAGCCGTCTTGAAAACATTGTTTGGGTGCTTCGTTTCGCCCAGCAGGAACAGAAGAGAAGGGGTGGGCGTACCTCTGGTGGGTGCTAGTCGCCGACAAAACTCTCGGCAACTGGTGTTGGGCTATGCTTAATGATTAAAGTGAAACAACAAATCAAGTCAGTTACTCGATTATCAATGTTAATAGATTTTCTTATACCACCTCCAGCAATAAAAAGAAATGTAACCGTGGAACTAGTCTTGTTGAGCTTCCCTAATTTTGATCAGCATCATACATACAAGTGGTTGGCACCATGAAAAATGGTGAGTACATTTCTCTGCCCTCCAATCATATTATGTAGCTCCTAGAAACATAGAAAGATATGGGAAACACGAATACTGGTTCAAGTCACGCCCTAAGGGTTTCAATAAGTTAAACATCACTAAATTGTTACCAGATGGTGGATATAGGCAAACTCATCAAAGCAAACTGCTATTACTGAAGAGATGCCACATCTGAACTATTGAGCAACAACCATAGCACTAGCTGGAGTTTTCATACAGTCCCACATCCCCTTTCAATACAAATTCATGTCGATCAGAACAAACAATATAAGTAAGCAGGTCAAAAATTGTGCACAAAGAGATTTGTTTGTACCCAACTACAATTGCAGGCCATAGAAACACAGGCACATAGGGTCAAGCAAAATGCCATATCTACACATTCTCCACAAAATGGTGTCCAGCAAACCTCAGGAAGACTAAAAACCAATGTGAATTTGGTATGAAAGCATCAAAACATCTACGGATCTACCCAAGCTCAATGGCTCACTCTATCATAGGAAACACTAAAATGATTTACAAAGCTATACTGCTCGCGAAGAGGTGCGCAAACAAAACCTAACAGGCATAACATTCCAACAGATAATTGCCCCAGAAATGCTCTTCTCTATTGACCTCAAATGTCCCACTCTCTACTCCTGGAGCTCTCGGTCGAGTCAAGACTCAAGAGGCGATTTTGTGCAGCTCACCCCATGCCCCCCCACAGACCCACAGACCCGGCAATGAAGAACTGCAGTCCGAGCCTCCCAACGAACAGCAATTAGCTCTAGAGACCCCAAAACCAGAACCAGGCACAAATCACGAGTCGCCGCCGCCGCAATCGCATCAGTATAACCACCACACTACAGCCGGTCGCGTCCCACCCTGGCTCCTACTAGTCGCGCATTCCGCAGGTCACAAAGCAGGGCAGCGCTCACGCACGCCGGGGCGGGGGCCTCCCGCGAGCTGCGGCCTGCCTGCTGGGCAAGGGAACGGAGGCGCGTGGAACGGAATTGGGCTTACCAATCGAATCAGGACAGCCGGCCGCGGAGGAGCAGGCGACAGCGTCGAGGCGGGGGGGAGGGGGAGGAGGGCGAGCTCGAGGGGAGTCGCCGTCGGGGAGGTGAGGAGATGAGATGGTTAAACGGCGAGGGGCACTTGGGTAATTTTGGCCTGGGCTTAGGGTTTTTGCTCTCGTTTCGTGCCTTGTTTATAGTTTACCAAAAACCAAAAAAATTTCTAGATTTTCTTTCGCATCGAATCTTGTGTGGCACATACATGGAGCATTAAATATAGACAAATATAAAAACTAATTACACAGTTTGCCTATAAATTATAAAATAATCTTTTGAGCCTAGTTAGTTTTGATTGGATAATAATTATTAAATAAAAACAAAAATATTATAGTTCGCAAAAGCAAAAAAATTTCAGTTTTCTTGTGCAGGTTGTCCATGTCCTCTCTTCTACAGCGTGTCGACGACGCTGAACCTGAGCTTTAATTTCGTTTTGATCCGTAGGGCTAATGCATTGGTCTCCAACTAATCATCGGTAGGTGTAAATAGATAGGAGTAATATATATACATGTTTGTATTAAGTAAGTAATACAAAAGGTAAACGTGAGAATCGTGAATTTCTAAATTGCATCTTAGGTCAGCTGTCCGATATAAATATTTTGATTATATTTGTTTGATTGTATTTGATTTACATTGACATGTGTGCAAAACTCTTTCTATAGCTTTTCTTAAAAAAAGGCTATTAGCCTTGTTTAGTTTCACCTAAAATCCAAAAAAAAATTCTTCATCACGTCGAATCTTACGGCATATGCATAGAGCATTAAATATAGGTAAAAATAACTAATTGCACAATTTATCTGTAATTTGCGAGACTAATCTTTTGAGTCTAGTTAATCCATGCTTGGATAATAATTGGAAAGTGCTACAGTGTCTAAATTCAAAAAGGTTTTAGATTTAAACAAGGCCTTAGTTTGATTTTAGCTTAAACTCGAAAACCAAGAATGAGTCAATCAACTTTTTGGTGGATGGTTTTGTTGACGTGGAGTAAAAATGGCAATGACCAAATGTCATTATTAATTCATTGTCTTCTTCTTCCATCTTCTTTCTTTAGCCTTTATCTATGTCGCCTCACATGATAAAATTTATCGTTGCTACCGCTGGCCACCTATCCTTCTCTATCGGTCGTCATGATCCTCACGAATTCTTTGGTCACGGTCGACCTCCTCCTCGACTTGACATTCTTTACTGCAATTCGTGGTAGAGGTACTCATGCACAACATGGAGGCTCACTTGGTCATTGTTAAGCCCCTTGGTGGTGGAGCCCATGCCTTACTGTGAGGCGACAACTATGTTGCCGCATACAACGGCATGCTCAACATTGATTGTAGACGAAGAGCAGCTCCACACATGTGTTGCATCCACCTACACAGGAGCCTGAGCTTTTTAGTTTAATTAACCGAACAAGATGAGAGCAAGAGAGGGGAGTAGGTGGGGTTGGCATGTCTTTGTTGTACCAAGCTTGGACTGGTAATGTGGGTGAGGGTGTGAAGGAACTTGAGGAGGATGATAGTGTTAGGGCATGTGTCTCTCACATGGAGCCCTATGCGCTTCCCATTGATCGCGGAAACCACCACCGCAAAGGAGAGGACGAGAACGAAGCAATCCTCATGCAAGGAGAGGTGCCCTTGTGTGGCGTGACGAATAAGGAGTAGTCGATAGATTAATTAGCAGAGGATAATGGGTGGTCAGTGAATTGAGTTGGGCGAGTTGGCGATGAAGAATTTAACTATGAGAGAGGGGATAAAGGAGGGAAAAATAAGATAATGAGAACATGTGAAATTCAATACCTATATACCCATAAAATCTAATGGTATCAATATGCTTGACGAAAGCCATCTCTAGTCCTATGACCAAATGAATCTATATCTATATCTATATCTATATCTATATCTATATCTATATCTATATCTATATCTATATCTATATCTATATCTATATCTATATCTAGTGTTGCAGACAGTTGTATTCCGCTAATGTATTTTAATCTTTAATGCTTGTACTTACTGATAGAAGACTGTTACACACCAAATGTAAGTTTCACACAATGCTATTGTACTCTCTCGATCCCAAATTATAAAATGTTTGACTTTTTTTACCTCAAGTTTCACCACTCGTTTTATTTTAAAAAATTTGTGCAAACATAATCAAATCTTAAAGAACTTTTATGAATAAACCAAGTCACGACAAAAAAATTGATATTTTGCGCCTCCTCAGTAACACCCGATGCCGCCTTATTTTAGTTTCTCCTCTCAGACTTTACTTGGCGTCCCCAATAGCTAGCTATTTGGTTAGCCAATATGACATGGACAACAAAAGTAAGAGAGACAATAGTCGCTAGCGACGAATAAGGCCCGCCGTTTTTTTCTTCAGCTTCATGAACTGCTTTTTGGGTGGAGCTCGAACTGTTTTGATTACCAGTTTGGCAAAATAGCTCCTCATAGTACTTCCAAAGCACAAAATGACTATAATGCATTGCTTTTTTTCTATTCTCGTACTTAAGTTTTAAATTCGAATGTTACTAATTACAAATAAAATTGAAAAATTATAAATATAAAATAACACAAGGAACTCGCAAGCAGTAGTAATGCAAGTACAGACCCGTTAATCAAATATGTCCATGCAAGGTTATGATATAGTACAAAAATCCTATATCATGGTATAATACAAACATATATAGTTACGAGGATCTAGAAAGATAAATTGCTCGAGCAAGATCATCACAAAATTTATCTATATTTCGATCATTAGATTCTGAAGTTGATGTATCATCTCTGTGCGAACCATAATACTTTCTATACTTTCGAGGTATAGTGGGCACATAATCCGAATTTGATCGCATTTACTGAAATCCTTATCCTTAGAATGGTTCTCACGAATGAAATTATGTAGATGCACGGTTGCCGCGACAATCATCTTTTGCTTCTCCATCGGATAACTCTGCATATTAAGAAGGATCCTCCGCTTCATCTTCCACACACCAAATGAGCGCTCCACCACGTTATGAATACTTGAATGCAAATGGTTAAACCACTGTTACTTGGAGCAGCCCCCCTCCACCAATCCAGCACATGGTACCTCTCACCCTTATATGGCCAGATGGTATCCAAATGTGCCGGATTGGCATTCTTGTATTTGGATATTCAAGTATAGAAGTTCCTGGATGATATGCAAATGCTATTCAATCCATGTCTATTTGGATATCCGGCGTTCCTACATACAATAGAGCAAAATTGAATAGCATGTAACTTGTATACAACCAAACTTTATAATTTCTACAGTGTTACATGTACATACCTAGAGGGGGGTGTGGGAATTTGTTGTGGTCATGTCTAAGTGCATGAAAGAGCACACTAGTGTCATGCATAGATCTGGGTTGCCCAATAGATGCATTTGTGAAGCGCATGTCAAAATCGACAATAGCTAGAACATGTTGAGTCAGTTTGCGACTTCGACCAATATATATAATGACATCATTCAGAGGTGGTGTAGCTGAGATATGAGTGCCATCTAGAGCTCCAATGCAATCTTTAAAATAAGGCATCATCCTACTATCATTACTTATCCTAGGATGTGTTGTATAGAAGTTAGGATCAATGGGCCTTATGTAGTCCTCACACATGGACACCAAATAAGTGAGACATCATCAAATTTCCTACTAAATGTTTCTCTAGAATGCTTGAATATTCCACGTATAGCAGTGAAGGATGTACTGTATCCACATATTACAAGGAACATAGCGGGCGCCTCCAAAGAATTCATGTGTACGGATGACTCCAAACCATATTTGTTCACAAACAAGTGATACATCTTGTGAAATAGATTCATTCTAAACATATTATGACTTTCACCTGGTGTGTTGAGCATCTCCAAAGTCCAACCAAATCTAGACTGTGCTGGAGTTATTGCTTCATTTTTATCAACATAAGTCATGTAGTACTTGGTTGCAAGAAGGGCAGTAGCAAATAAATTATTTTGATGGCACCACATGAATTGCATAATATTCGAAACCCTCTCATACTCATCAGAATCACTATCATCCATGTCAGAATCACTATCATCTGAATCAGATCTGTACACGTAAAGGAAACTTTCAAATATGAATATAGACACAAAAAATATAGTTAAGTACAAAATAAATAAATTGTACCCCAACAATTTAATTTCGTCCGCAACCAATCAAAATAAATAAATTGTACCTATTATGATGGGCATAACGTACCAGCGTTGTAAGCCCACCAGTGGCTAGGAGGAGGCGATAGTTAGAGGGGCTTAGCCCATATATGTTGCTATTATTAATATTCTTAGGGGGTTTTCATATAATTGCTATTATTAGAGATATATAAATATTTGTAAACTCTATTGGAGAAATTAAGCAGGAACATTATTTGTTTCCAGATTCCTGAAGGGAGCTGGGAGTTCCACCCAGTCTCCAGCCCTAACTCATGTACGTGAGCAGCCACGACGCCACCACGCCGTCTTCCTCGTGTGCTCAAGCCACAACCTCCTCGGTAGGACTAGAGTTCCTATCACCTTGGTATGAGGGAA
Source organism: Sorghum bicolor (assembly GCF_000003195.3). Taxonomy (NCBI): domain Eukaryota; kingdom Viridiplantae; phylum Streptophyta; class Magnoliopsida; order Poales; family Poaceae; genus Sorghum; species Sorghum bicolor. Next base: position 39,752,367 of record NC_012875.2, read on the forward strand.
CTACAGAACGATAACCATGCTCCCACTAACCACCGGTGTCCTGACACCGCCGGGATCAATCGTCCCGTTATCGGCTGCTTCCTCCAAAATCACAGAGTCCTTCGGCATTGCCCTTACACTAGAGGGTTTGGCCGGTGTGGTCGACCAATTTGGCCGTAACATGGATCAGATCGGCTGCACTATGGACATCCTTAGCCACACCATGGCTGCCATGTAGCAGTCCTTGGCGAGGCTCCTTCTACTACCCCCTCCACCCACCTTACAACTAGCATCACTGCCGCCGCCACCCATGTTGTCTATGTCTCTGCCAACCAGCTTCCCCTTTAGCATGACACAGAACAACTCGGGGGTACCTCTACACCAGATGCGGTGGCCAGTCTCCCTGTCGCCCATCTCGTCATGGGCGTTGATGGGTATGACACCGCCCATCTACACATCGGCTACCACCATCATGCCATTGGCCGAGGCCACCTCCATCGGGCATCTAGCCCCGAGCGCCAAGACTTTCTACGGTAGCATCAATGGGACGCTGCTCTATGGTGATGCCCCTGCTTTCTCGGCAGTGGGGGCCGACGACCACCCTGAAGGCAACGCGCCTAGTAGTGTCCTCACCGGCACGCCTAGTGGCTTCCATGCAGGCGCCCATGCTTCGCAGCGCTTCTACAAGCTGGAGTTCACCATCTATGATGGCACCGTCGACATGCTCAACTGGCTCAACCAGTGCGAGCAGTTCTTTCGAGGGCATTGCACCATCGCCTCCGATCGCATGTGGCTAGCCTCCTACCACCTCCGTGGCATGGCAAAGACATGGTACTAAGTGCTCAAACAAGATGAGGGCATGCCTACATGGGAGCGGTTCTATGAGCTATGCCAGCTTGCTTTGGCTCTAACATAGGGCACTTGTTTGGTGAAGCTTGCTTGGCTACCCTTCTCCTCCTCCATCGAGGACTACTCGCAGCACTACAATGCCATCCTCTACCACAAGCATGACCTCAACACCCGCTAGAAGGCTTAGTTGTATGTGGGTGGTCTTCTTGAGCACATCAGGGTTGATGTGGAGATGCACCACCCGCCGGACCTACAAATGGCAATGTACTACATGAACGCCTATGAGCAACGCATGGTGGCCTTCCTCCTTGCTCTATAGCAGTTGCAACAGCAGCAGCGGGGTGGCCTTGGCCCTCGACCCATGGCAATGACGTCTTCTACCTCTGCTCTGGTCCAGCCGGTTGCCGTTGCCGCCCCTAGGCAGCCACATTTTTTCGGCGTCTCATGCTGGCCGAGCAGATGGAACGATGCCGATAAGGCCTCTACTTAAATTGTGATGAGCTGTATGTTTGCGGCCATATCTGCAAGCACCTCTTCAACATCAAGCCCGTCGACGAGCCAGGGGACACGACTAGGAAGGATGGCCACCTGGCCAACCACCTAGAGGAGTAGGCCGACCCCGAGGCCCCTGCAGCCACCTCCCTAGTGGTTCTCTCTACACAATGGTTGGCATTTGACCACCGAACGCCATGCTGTTGCCGGTTACCTGCAAAGGCAAATGCTTCCTGGCCCTCCTCGACACCAGCTCCATGCATAACTTCATCCAGGGAGCTGCCATGCACTGCCTCGGTCTCTCTTCCTCTGGGGGTGAGCATCTTTAGGTCACTGTCGCCAACGGTGATCGCTTGGCTTGCGAGGTGATCACACACTGAAAGAGCATCTAGGCCCCTAGTGATTTCGGTGATTAATGACAATGTTGATTACTATGACTAACGTGTGTTTTGCAGAGGCAAAGTCATAGGTAAGGTCATGGTAATAGGTACTCGATGAACAGGGACATACATGCCTACTTAATAGTGGAATCGTTTCAGTTTTCAAAGGATGGATGGACATCGTCAAGACTAGACTAGGTCTAAGTGCCACATGGTAAAGAAGGGCACTTAGAGTAGTTTAGGACTTTGTTTTCCTTTGACCGTACTATTAAGAGGGGCTTTGATCTAGTAGCTTGACTTAGGCAAGGTTTTAAGTTTAGGTGTGGTGCACACTTGGTAAACCTAGCACTAGGTAGCTTAGAGATAGTCCTTAGATTGAGAGGAACCAACTTCGTTTTGGAGCGATCGCGTTTCGACGAAGTTAGGGTGCCCAAGGGGGCACCGGACGCTCTGTGAGTGCGTCCGGTGAGGTCTTTAACCGTTGGAACAGTTTGGTGCTCAGGGTTAAGCACCGGACGCTGGCACCGGACTCACCGGGCAGCGTCCGGTCCCACACCCAGGGAGGTTGTAATCTTCCCCTGAGCACCGGACGCTAGCACCGGACGCACCGGGTAGCGTCCGGTCCCGTACTCAGGGAGTGTGTAAAACTCCCCGGAGCACCGGACGGTGCCACCGGACGCTGAGAGATAGCGTCCGGTGACCTGTCAGACGTAGGTACAGTTAGCCGTTGTGGAGCACCGGACGCTCGGTGCAGAGCGTCCGGTGCAACATTAACAGCGTCCGGTGACCCTGTTTTCAGTGGAAAATGGTTGGCTGACCTTTGGACTTCGTGGGGGGTATTTATACTCCTTCATCTCGTCCATGAGAGGTCTCTTGCCCATTTGAACATCTAAGAAACTTGTTGTGGAGCAAGAGAGTAGCAAGAGCCTAGAGAAGATTGAGATTTGAGTGATTTCTTGAGAGAATCCTTCTCTAGTGATTTCCAAGAGTCAAGTGTGCATCCACCACTCTCTAGAGCCTTGTTTGGGTCAAGTGAGAGTTCTTTGCTTGTTACTCTTGGTGATCGCCATCACCTAGACGGTTCGGTGGTGATTGGAGGCATGAAGACCGCCCGGAGTTCTTGTGGGTGGCTCGTGTCAAGCTTGTGAGCGGTTTTGGGCGATTCACCGCGATGGAGTGTCGAAGAATCAGCCCGTAGAGAGCACTTGGTCCTTGTGCGGACCAAGAGAGAGCAAGACCCTTGCGCGGGTGCTCCAACGAGGACTAGTGGAGAGTGGCGACTCTTCGATGCCTCGGCAAAACATCGCCGAACACTTTCTTCCACTACTCCTTTACATTCTAGCATTTACTTTGTGTTTGTACATTCTTAGAATTGTCATGCTAGAATAGGATTGGAAGTAGGTTGCAAAACTTTTATCCGGTAGCTCTCTAGTCACACTAGGCACAAGGGGTTGAATTGGAGCTTATAGGTTGCTTAAATTTTTAGAGAAGCCCAATTCACCCCCCTCTTGGGCATCTTGATCCTTTCACACACGACGTGCCAATCTGTAAGTACAATCAAGCCCTATTATGGGTTTGGTGTTAATGACCATCAAATTAAAGGACTAATGAGATTTATCGAGATAATGAGTAGGGAATCGAATATTGAGAATGATGAACAGGTTGCAGGTATCCAAAAGTGTGAAGTGAGCTGATCTAAACTCAAGGAAGCTTTTATATTTTATTTCTATTTATTGAGTTTAGGAAAAGCCATACTATAAAAGGGAATTCTAGAATAGTTGTTCAACTGTGCAATTAGATGCTCATCTTCATAGAATAACACCCTCTTTCCTAGCCAAAGCAGCCTGCAAAATAGTTTTTCATTTTACATGCTCTGGCCAGGGCGGCAGTGCCGCCCATTTCTGATCGTTGGGACCTAGGGGTGTCTATACCTTTGAACACACCCCAACAACGGTCATCACCAACCTCAGTCGACATATCTCGTGCTCAGATAGACTAGAGCTCTCTCTCTCTCTCCCTCCATTGTTGCTCCATCCCTCAAGCAAATCCTTGATTCCAACTATCAATCGTTGAGAGAAAAGGCAACAAAACTCGATTGGAGAGTAGATCCATGGATTCCCAAAGTCTAAGAGCATTTGGTTCACGTTTGGCTAGCAGTTCTAGGATTTGTTACTCTTGGAGCTTGCTCCTAGTCATCTAGGCGTCGCCCTTGAGCTTGTCCCCTTTGTGTGGCAGCCTTGTGAGGTTTGTAATCTCGTTTTGCAGCTAAAAAATTACCCCTCACTTCAAGAGTTCACTCTCTTGATTTGAGAAGAGGGTAGGGCAAGCCTTTGTGGCAAGCCTAAGCCTTTGGTAGCTTCCTCAACAACATGGACATAGGCAAGCCTTTGTTGTGAGCTTAACCATGGGATAAATCACTGAGTCTTGTGTACTTCTTGCAGATCATTTCTTAAGTTTAACCCTTTCCAGTGTTTTGGTGGCCCGATCTACTCTTGTGTGACATTTCTGTGGTATCTAGTCTTTGCATTGGATCATGGCTTCATATTGCAGGATTGTGTAATTCACGGTTTTAGTTTACTTTCTGCAAAGTCTCATTACTTCCTGTGCTTTCGTTGAAGGCCGGCAGTGCCGCCCTATAAGGCCGGTAGTACCGCCCTCTGTTCTAACAGAAACTCAAGATAATTTTTTACAGGCCTATTCACCCCCTCTAGGCCTCCTTTGCCTTCCAGGAGATCCTACAAGTGGTATCATAGCCTTGTTGCTTTGGATATGCTTCACCGCGTGAAGTATGGAAGTTGGAGGAGGTTTAAGAACTGCTCATGAGCCAAAATATGGTGGTGTGCTTGTCGAAGATGTTAGTAGCAGCAGTGACATGTCACTCTCGATAGCAAGCAACACCACCCTCAAGGATGACAAGACCATCGATGCGAAAATAAAGAAAGAGAGAAGAGCAAGAAGAGAAGCAAGGAGAAAAACCAAAGAAGAACAACAAAAGGATGATGAGAAGCTAAAAAGAAAAGAAGAAAGGAAGCACATACGTGAAGAAAGAGCAAAGAGAAGGGCAGCAAGAACAAAGCAAGAAGCAAAGAAGGCATATGATGCTTCATCTAGTGAGCTATCTAGTAGCTTGGATGATGCATCATATCATGCTTCCAAGGGACACGAGAAGAACAAGAAGAAGGAAAGCAAGGATAAAGGCAGCAGCACCAAGAAGAAATATGCAGCCGTATCCTTTAATTATTCTTACTTGACTAACTGTGACCGCAAGTCTTTCATTAATGTGCCTACGGGCAAGCTGCCTCATTTCGATGGGACAAACTTTGCCAAGTGGAAGCACTTGATGAGGGCTTATCTTATCGGTCTTCACCCTAGTCTTTTGGAAAATTGTGTGTAGTGGATTTCAAGCACCGGAGAACCCCAAAGAGCCAACAAATGAAGAGCTAGCTACTGTCCATCTCAGTGGGCAAGCCACAAGTATTCTTTTAGTGCTCTAGATGGAAATGATTACAATAGAGTGATGAATGTTGATGTGGCAAAATAGATTTGGGACACTTTGCATCTTACACATGAAGGTGTAGACAAAGTGAGAAGGGACAAAATTGATTTATTGATGGCCAAGCTAAATAGGTTTGTGATAGTTTATGGAGAAGGTCCTCAAGAGATGTTTGATAGACTAATGACCTTGGTAGACAATATTAGAGGCTATGGTTGTGATGAGCTCGATGACTACAAGGCGGTGAAGGTCATGTTGGAAGCCTACTCACCAAGAAATGAGACCGTAGTCACCTTGATTAGAGATAAGAAAAAGTTTGAGCACTTCACACCAAATGATGTGTTGGAAGATTGTTGACCTTTGATATGCAAATAGACGAGGCAAATGAAAGAAGGAAGCTTGGTGAGCTGCAAGCAAAGCTAGATGGCATGAAGATCAAGGAAGTTGCTCTCAAGGCCAACAAATAAAGCAAAAAAGGAATCTCACAAAAGATCAAGGACAACAAGCAAGCATCAACTAGTCAACCTAAAGAACCAAAACAAGTGCAATCAAGGGAGGATACAAGTTCATCTTCAAGTGAGGAAGAAGAAGTACATGGGGCTGATTTCAAGAAAATTGATGACATGGCTTTATTCATAAGAAAGTATCACAAGGGGCTGAAGCAAAATGGATATAAAGTTGTCCAAATAAAGTTTCCAAACAAGAAAAAGAAAACTTGCTACAATTGTGATGGCACCGATCACTTTGTTGCCAAGTGTCCTTATGAAAAGATAGATGTCACACCCATATTTTAAGAACAAAATAGGATGCATAAAAGACTCATATGTGCCCCAGAAACAGTCGCACACATAAGTAGACAAATCTCAAATGTACCATTGCAGTGTTTATTACATAGCGAAATATAATATATCACATAGTCTCATACAAGAATGATAGCATAAAGTAAACAACGCTCTCGACGGAAGCTCTACACAGGGACACTATTTACTGGTTGACTCCAAGCCTAGTACTCATAACGGTAATCCTCATTCCAGTCATCTTCATTATCATATCTTGAGGTGTTGGGAAATTGCAAGAGTGAGCACATATCGTACTCAACAAGTATAACCAGAGGTTCATGAGGCTCAAATAGCTGACACTGGTTTGACTGCATTTAGCTTTTAATGGTGGATAGCATATTCATAATTAAATAGCAAATGTCAAGGTAGCATAAATAATCCATTAATCACATGATCAAGTGTAAGCATAATTAATCCATAGCATAAACGATAATCAAATGAACATAAAAACTTAACAAGCTCAACGTCGGCGCAGCAAGAACCCCCAAGGCCGCTCATAACCGTGAGCACGGCTAGTATACCAGTTTTACACTCTACAGAGGTTGTACATCTTTACCCATGAGTCATGATTTACCCTTTCGCCCATGGTAGCTAATCTCTTAACCCCCTTCCTAGGGAGGTTGGCAGGGATCACTATGAAGCCTTTCAAAAGTTCGTCTAACATGTTAGGGCCGCAAGGTTTCCTTTGCGCGCAGATATAGAGCCCCCCTTCCGATGGCACAATGACTCGCAGCCTATACACATACAGACAGAGGCCACACTATACCCAAAATGGTTCAGCCCCTCCGCCCTTTCGGGTAACCTCTAACAAGCTAGAAAAGGGCTTCATACTGAGCTAAAGCCGGAGCCATTATAGCCCTCATGGTTGCACTGTTGTCCCGGTGATCACTTACAGACAAGATCTCATATAGTTATTTGTCATCTTTTAACGTTCATTGCATAGCTATTAATCATCTTACAAGATCACGGATTATATCAAGCACTAGCACATCTACACCAAATGCGTATCAAGTGGGTAACAAGGAATCTAGGTAACAATCATCTATGATTTTGCTAAGGTTGACAAGGTGATAGCATGCATATGATATATATGTGTAGTTATAAGTGAATAGGTAACAAGGATGATCCCAAGTTATACTTATCTTGATCAAAGCTCTCCTGAGCCTACTGGTCTTCAAAAGTTTGTCCTTGATTACCAACGTATCGCTCACCGTCTATATTCGATCATCAATCAACAACACGCAATCCAATGTAGACAATCATACATAAAGCAAACAAACTATAATTAGAAAAATACACCAAACAGTGGTAAAACAAATATAAAAGTTTATCAAAATATTCTACGCAGCGCTACGATCACACAAACGTAAAGTTCACAAAAATCGGAATTAAAATAGAGAAGTTATGCATTTTCCAAGATTTCCTATAGAGAAATAATTAATTAAATAGTACCAGGAAATTAAAAAGTTTTAAAACAGTGAAATATTACCTCTAACATGTAGAGCTCGTAAATACGAATCTAACAAAATTTGAATGGACCAAAACGGAGTTAAAACGAATATTTTATGAGCAAAATAAACCCAATGGCAAAACTGTAAATATTGGAAAGCGCATTTAGGTTTCAACCGACAGGAATACGCTTTTAAAACCGGAAAACGTAAACTCCTCCAGGGCGCTAGGGACCGCGGGTCAAAACACAAGTTTCCCAGGGGCTCTTTAACAATTTGCGCAGCGAAGGGTTATCTTCTAATCTCGGCCGCAGATCTTCAATCGGACGGTTGACATCGCGCAGGGGGGCGCTGGCGGCGGGCCGGCCGGCTCCTGATCTCCGGCGCGGTGGTGCACCATTTGCGCCGCCGCTAAGCTCGCCGGCGCCTGTGTTCTCGCGATTCTGTGCACCAAAAACCAAGCCCGTGAACTCACCTAGCGCCTTTGGTCGGGCCGAGAGAGAGCGAGAAGCTCGCGTCGCGACGGGGAAAGGAGTGCGGTTTTCGGCGAGATCCAAACTACGCAGAGACGACGTCTAGGGCTTATAAATAACGCTTGAGTAGGGAAAAGGGGTGCTGTTGACACCGTTTTTGGGCACGTGTCCATGATTGGTAAAGTGTAGGTTGGCAAGATAAGACGGCAATGTTTTGTCTACAGGATGAGTTGCCGATAAGGAAGAATTGCCGATGAGGATGGTTGCCGATGGAGGAGTTACTAAACGTGACTACGTCCATAGGTGTTGATGTTTCTGTGCAGATGGCTACGACGAGGGAATCTGCCGATGATACGGAAGGGGAGTCTGGAAGTTGCCGATCGGCTAGTGGGGATGTTCTGGTTTGTTACGTGAGGATAGTTTTACGTTTTCCTTAGTTATTTAGATCGTTTTGTATACGGATTCTGTTTAAATTTGGAATTCGAATTCTAGTCATGTCTGGTTGTAGCTCTTTGAGCAGGGTATAAATGTAGACCCTAGGGCCTTGTAATGACATCTATCTATCAATCAATCAAACACAAGTTTTAACTTATACTCCAAGCATCTACTTTTCGACGACTTTGTCATACTTTTTTCCTTTTATTTACGAGTTCTTAGGAATTCGTCGACTTAAGCTCGGCGTGTTTTCAAGTTCCGCGTGAATACCTCTTGGCCGTGACATCCGGGCGCATCGCTGTTGTCAGGACCAAAGTATTCGAGTTACCACCTTTGTCGATAGTAAGGTCAAATCGGCTGGCACGCCTTAACATTTGAACCGGGTATTAGCCCTTTGTGTTTGCAGATCAGCTTTTGCACCAACACATCTTTTGGCACGCCCAGTGGGACAGATTCAAGATCAAGATCAACATGTCAACTTCTGAGTTTGATCAAGAGAACGTCATCCCTGTGACGGAAGCCAATCTCAAGGATGAGCAGAAGCAAGCTATTGTTAGGGCTATGGAGGATTACAAGCAGCAATGCCTGAGGTCCTTTAGCATGAACAGGAGCGGCGAGGTGATCCAGAAGGATGCACTGCCGGCACCCCAGCAGGTTACTTTTGAAGCCAATCCTAGCAAACTTCAAGAGATGGTTGACAACGTTATCAACCGTGCTTTGATCAACCAAGCTGGTGTGCTGTCTAATACGGTTTTCAATGTCGTGGCAAGAACTTTCAAGGAAGGACAAATACCACCAGATTATGTAGGCCCCTCTCATCATCAGCCAGGATCACTGGTGGTTACAGCTCCACCAGCTACTACAGCCGCTGCGGGAATACAGACTACCGTTCCTCCAAGTACATTGGGAGTCGCTAATGCACAATCTACACCGATGCCAACCAATCCACAGACTTCAGATGGGCAGATTAAACTTGCTACAGATCTGTTGGCATCGGCAATGTTAGGATTGACTCCTCCTCCTATCTGGTGGGGTTATGGTATGCCTCCAGAGTTAACGCCGGGTACGTCGCAGACAACTGATATGAGAGGCAAGACTCCTATGGCATCGGCACCTCCCAATATGCCGATGAACCAGAGTCCCCAGTATACTACGACTACTACTGCAAGACCTTACACTAGGAATTCTCAAGCTCCAACGTTCCAGATGCCTAACGCATCGGCAGACTCAATGCTGGTGCAACAGAGGTCTATGACTCAACCAGGGTGCGTCAATTCAATGATGATACCCAACTATCAGTCATCGGCAGGACCTATGCCGATGAATGCTAATAATGGATGGCTTGGACAGCAAATCTTTCCACAAACGTCCCAACAGAATCATCAAGCTACCGGGTTTCAGCAAGGACAGATCTATTCCGGGTTCCAGAATCAGGGGATTCCCAACCAGCCAATGAATCTCGGGCAGCAGATTGGCGGGCAACAGCTTGGTGGTCCGCAGGTGGGAGGCCAAATGATTAATCCAATATTTCATGCAGATCGTATGCCGCACAGACGCGTGGAAGCTTACCAGCAGGTGCCAGATCCGCAACCGCCTCATCGGCAAGATGTCGATGCTTATTGGGCCGATAAGATTGCTGAAGTAATGAGAGACCAATTTGGGATAAAACCCAAAGTCAACACTTACTCTTATCGGACAACGTATCCTCCCGCATATGATTTGATCCCGCTTCCACATCGGTACAAGGTGCCGGATTTTACTAAGTTTTCTGGACAGGATGACACGTCAACCATGGAGCACGTCAACAGGTTCTTCATCCAATGCGGGGAAGCTGGTAACAGGGATGAGTTAAGGGTTCGTTTATTCTCATCATCATTGTCGGGATCGACTTTCACTTGGTTTATATCATTACCTCCCAACTCAGTGATTACCTGGGCCGATCTGGAGAAACAATTCCACAAGTACTTCTTTTCTGGGGTCCATGAGAAGAAGATCACCGATTTGGTCAAACTGAGGCAACGCAATGATGAATCGGTTGAAAGTTTTGTTCAGAGGATACGGGAGGTCAAGAACAAATGCTATAGCCTGGTTCTGAATGATCGGCAGCTAGCCGATTTGGCTTTTCAGGGTTTGTTGCCACACATCAGGGACAAGTATGCTTCTCAGGAGTTTGAAAGTTTAAGTCATTTGGTGCAGAGGATTTCTGATCAAGATATTAAACCTTTCGAGCCCAAGAGGGCATGGAACAAAAAGGTGTCGTTCGTTGATGAAGCAACAAGCTCGGACTCTGATGAAGAACCAGTCATCGGTTTGGCAGAATGGGTGAAAAATAAGAAGCCGATGTCTTGCCCTTTTGGGCACAAGGAACTAGAGAAGTTCGCATTTGACACCACTAAGGCAGTGTATCGGAAGCTTGGGAAAGGAGATCATGATTTGACCAAGACCGACATGATGCTTAAAGACTTTGAAGGGAATGTGTCTCCGGTCAAGGGGGCAATATGTGTAGAGTTGACCATCGGCAGCAAAACCTTGCCGACAACCTTCTTCGTGATCAGTGGAAAGGGTGCTTACAACCTACTGTTGGGAAGAGATTGGATTCATGCTAACTGTTGCATCCCGTCTACAATGCACCAATGCTTGGTCCAGTGGGTAGGTGACAAGATTGAAATTGTCCCAGGAGATTCTTCTTATGTCATCGCATCGGCAGAGGCAGACACCTATGAAAGGACTAGATGTATTTCAGGAGAAATTTGGGAAAATATTTTTCTCAAGGTTGCCGATTACGAGATTCCACCGATCCAAGCAGTCGGTTGTGGCAAAGGTTTCTAATGGATAGGTTCGCCGATGATGGAAAGTTAGGCTAGGGGTTCACATCGGCCGATGATCTAGTAGAAGTAGATATAGGTAGTGGTGATAAGCCTAGACCCACTTTTATTAGTGCTAAGTTAGATTCTGAGTGTAAGCAACAGTTAACCGATTTGTTAAAGGAATATAAAGATTGCTTTGCTTGGGATTATACTGAGATGCCTGGTTTGGACCGATCAATTGTCGAACATCGGTTACCTATCAAGTCTGGATTTCGGCCACATCAGCAGCCGGCTCACCGATGCAATCCTAATATTATTCCCGACATCAAGGCCGAAATAACCAAACTTATTGAAGCCAAATTTATTCGGCAGTGTCGGTATGCCGAATGGATTTCCAATGTTGTTCCGGTCTACAAGAAGAACGGGAAGCTTCGCGTCTGCATTGATTTCAGGAATCTCAATAAAGCTACACCGATGGATGGATACCCAATGCCAGTTGCCGATCTGCTAGTCGACGCTGCGGCTGGGCATCGGATTATTAGCTTTATGGATGGCAATGTAGGATACAATCAAATATTCATGGTTGAAGAGGATATTCCAAAGACCGCGTTCAGGTGCCCTGGTCATGTTGGATTGTTTGAATGGATAGTCATGACCTTTGGCTTAAAGAATGCTGGTGCTACTTATCAAAGGGCCATGAATTTCATATTTCATGAGTTCATCGGCAAGCTGGTGGAGATTTATATTGATGATGTGGTGGTTAAGTCTGGAGATTTCACAAAGCATCTTGCCGATTTGCGAAAGGTGTTGGAATGCACAAGGAAGCATGGTTTGAAAATGAACCCCAATAAGTGTGCATTTGGTGTATCGGCAGGACAATTTCTTGGTTTCATGGTGCACCAACGGGGGATTGAAATCAGTCGAAGATCTATTGATGCCATCAATAAGATAGTGGCCCCTACCAACAAGACCGAGCTCCAGTCTTTGATCGGCAAGGTAAATTTTATCAGAAGGTTCATATCTAATCTGTCTGGCAAGATTCGTGCTTTCAGCCCTCTTCTTAAGCTAAAGGCCAATCAAGAGTTTGTTTGGGGGAAGGAACAACAGTTGGCTCTGGATGAAATCAAGAATTATTTAGTGAATCCTCCAGTCCTAATTCCACATCAGCAAGGGAAGCCCTTCATATTGTATTTATCTACCGATGGGATGGTCATCGGTTCGGCTTTAATTCAAGAATTTGAAGGGAAGGAGCGTGTAATTTATTATTTGAGCAGGAGGTTGATTGATGCTGAGACCAAGTATTCGGCTATTGAGAAATTATGTTTGTGCTTATATTTCTCTTGTATCAAGTTAAGGCACTACTTGCTATCGGCCGAGTGCACTGTTATTTGCAAGGATGATGTGGTCCGGTACATGCTGTCCATGCCGATTATGAGTGGCAGGATCGGTAAGTGGATTCTGGCACTGTCGGAGTTCGATTTACGTTATGAATCGGCTAAAGCAGTTAAGGGGCAGATTATGGCCGATTTGGTAACTCAACATTGTGGCGCGGTGGAAGCCTTGGAAATTGTACCTTGGACGCTGTTCTTTGATGGGTCCACGTGCGACCGAGGAGCAGGAATCGGGATAGTATTAATTTCCCCTCGGGGAAGGAAGTGTGAATTTTCCTTGCCGATTGTTGCCACGTCGGCGAATAATCTGGCTGAGTATCAAGCTTTAATAAAGGGATTGGAACTGTTAAGGGAAGTTCACGCTGATGCTGTCGAGGTCTTCGGGGATTCTATGCTGGTTATAAATCAATTGGCTGGAAGCTATGAATGCCGAAGTGAAGTTCTCATAACTTATTACGAGCGGAGTATGCAATTATTGAAGGAATTCAAGGATTTCCGATTAGAGTATGTTCCTCGATTGCATAATGAAGAGGCCAATCGGTTGGCTCAGCATGCATCAGGATATCAGCCTATGATTGATGCAATATCGGCAATTGGTGCCGATGATTGGAGAAAAGAAATCATTGATTATTTGAAAGATCCATCTAAGAAGTTGAAAGGCGGATTCGGTTTCAAGCCACCAAGTATTCAAAGAGCACCCGCATCGGCCATGAATCCTATTATCAAACCTTGGCCGTTCCGGGGATGGGCTATTGATTTGATCGGCCAAATTTATCCACCATCTAGCAAGGGGCATAAGTTTATTCTAGTTGCCACCGATTATTTCACTAAATGGGTTGAAGCTATTCCTTTGAAGAAAGTTACATCGGCCAATATGATTGATTTTGTGAAGGAGCATATTATTTACCGATTTGGGATTCCACAGACGATCACTACCGATCAGGGTACTATGTTCACATCAGGGGAATTTGATGAATTTGCAATCGGTATGGGAATTAAGGTGTTAAACTCTTCTCCTTATTATGCTCAAGCTAACGGGCATGCCGAGGCGTCCAACAAGGGAATTATCAAGCTCATCAAACGAAAAATTGAGGAGAATCCTAAGCGGTGGCACACATTGTTAAACGAAGCTTTATGGTCCTACCGAATGGCTTGTCATGGATCGACCAAGGTTTCACCTTATCAGTTGGTGTATGGACATGATGCAGTGTTGCCTTAGGAAATTAAGGCTAGATCTAGGCGACTATCTTTTCAAGATCAGTTGGCTGCCGATGATTATGCTACTCTGATGACAGACGAGTTTGATGATCTAGCAGGGCATCGGCTGAGGGCTTTGATGAGTATAGAAGAGAATAAGAAAAGAGTTGCCAGATGGTACGATAAGAAGGTAAAGGCTAAGGAATTTGCCGATGGAGACTTAGTATGGAAATTAATCTTACCGATCGGGACTAAAACTTCAAAGTTTGGGAAGTGGTCTCCTAATTGGGAGGGCCCTTATCGGATAAGTCGATCGGCTCCTGGTAATGCCTACATTTTGGAAACTCTCGAAGGAGTCGAATTTCCCAGAGCAGTAAATGGTAAATATTTAAAGAAATACTACCCCAGCATATGGGTCGATGCATGAACGTTTAAATGCCGATAACATTCCTATCGGCTGGATTGAGATGTATCTAAGGTCGGACTCAATGTTGCAAAAGATGCCGATAACAGTCCTATCGGCTAGACTAAACATCAAGAAAGCTGAAAAGCAGGAAAAGGCCGATGTGTTGCCGATGAGGAGTTCACATACTTAGCAGCGCTTGGATGGCCGATATAGCGCGCAGGCGGATCTGGTTGGCTGCTTCTACTTCTTTGACGTCTTCATCGGCAGAGCCTTCTATCGGCTTCAACTTCTTCTTCAACTGCAATGCTTTGCGACCATGGGCGTTTCGTTCTTGTTCAAGGAGCTTGATGGTCTCTGGCAGTTGACTCTCTTCCTGTTGGGCTTGGGATAGGGCATCCTCCACCTGCTTGAGTTCTGCCAACAGGGCTTCTCGTTTTGCCGATAGGTCGGAGATCTTCTGCTTCAGTACGTTTCCTGAGGACTTCAAAGTGCCGATGTTCTTGTGCTTCTCATCGGTCAAGAGCTTCTCTTTCATCATCTCCTCAGAAAGCCGGGTCTGAGCAGCTCTGTCGGCAAGGCGCCGGGCGGCCCTCTGGTACTGCAGCTGACGACTCTCCAGATGTGCGGCCTGGAAAAGGACTTCTTCGGCATCGACAGGAATCTGGCCTCTGAGGGTCTTGAACAGAACCTTGGCCAGGTCGGAGTCATCGACCAGTTGAGCCGTGTCTTGATGGAGGAGAGCCGACAGTTCTTCCAGCTTAGCCCTGATCTCTGCCGATGCGATCCCAACTGCCCGGGAGGAACTTGCTTGCTCACCTTCGTCTTCGGAGATATCAATGGCAAAGGAGAATAGGCTGTCGGGAGAATCCTGTTCCTAAAAAGGAAAACAAAGTGAGTCATTCTATGATCAGAGCATCGGCAAATAGTATTGATGGAGATTGGATGGCTTACTTGCTTCAAGTCTATCTCTCGCCTCTGACTGGAAGATGCCGATGGAGCCATGGGTTGATCGGCCAGAGTTGCCGATGGAACTACGTCAGCTGAAAATTAACAGAAGTGGTTATAAGGCCGAAAAGGAATAAGTTTATCGGTAGTAATGTTATAAAAATGTGTTACCTTGAGGAGGGATGATGCTTGTCTGGATTGAAGAAACTACCGACGATATGATTGAACCTGCCGGATCGGTAGTTTGCTCGCCTACATCGGCTGATGTGTCTTCTGGCTGGAGTGCTTCTAATTGAGGTTCTTCTTGCTGGGGTTCTTCCGCTTGCAGTGCTTCTTGTGGTTGAGGGGGAGATGGTGCTTGCTGAGTCTCTGTTTGTGGGGGAGAAGGAGAAGATTCCACCGGAATGGGAGATACCGGAGGAGGAGGAGTTGCTACTTTTTGGCGCTTGGTTTGTGCCCTGGTACTCTTGGCACCTTTTCTCTTCTGTTGGCTGGACTGGGGGCCATCGGCGCCTTTGCTTTTGGTTCTTGCCGATGCACTGGTTTGCTGTTACAGAAAAGAAGAATTTGTGAGTAGCAGTATAGCCGATGTAAAAGTAAGATCGGTATGAATGAAGAGGTTTAACAGTTACCTTAAAAGCCTGTGCTAGGGTAGAAGCAGCTACCGATGGTGATGTCTGAGTTCTCCTGGTGGTAACTTTCTTGAGGCGTATGCCTCGATGCACGATGGCGGCCAGAGTGGGAGCGTTGTGGCCGATTGAAGAGATTGGACCTGGTGCAAACAGGTCAATCGGTTTGCCACTCCTACTGACTGATGGAGGGGTGTTGTCAACCTGCAAGGCACATAAAGAGTAAGTTACCGATGGAAATAGAAATAAGAATTGAAACATCAGTTCAAGAATACTTACAGTGCCATCGGGAACTTCGTACTCGGGGTCGATCATGCCGCGATATGTGAGAGCCGATTTACAGAACAGATGTTCCTTCCATTCTGCCCACCATTGTTTGTATGCCTGAGTAATGAAAGCGGCTGGAACCCACTCCGATAGGTCTACATCTGTATCGGCACTTGATGGCAGTTGAGCTACTCGAATCCATTCAAGAAGGCTAGTGATGGCTTCTCTGGGTTTTATCACATCGGCATAACAGAGTGCAATCGGCAGCTGGCCGAAAGCTAATTGACGAGCTAATGCCGATGGGTTGTAAAACTCGTAGGTTTGGATGGTGTTTTTCCCACTACCAAAGAAATTCACTGGTATGGCTCTGGGGGTGATCAGTGCCATCTTCACTTCATGGTCCGTGTCAAGGGCATCATTGAACGGGTTGAAGACCAGAGGAAACATACTGTCTGGATCGTCATAAGCTAACCATGCTCGCTCATCTCTGGTTAAGCCTTCATACAAGGTCTGGAAGAATCGGCTAACCTGGTCTGCATTACCCCCTGAACCAGGGAGAACTATGACAGCTTCACCAAAATTCAGGGGAGGGCGTGTTGCCGATTCTTCCTCATCCAGTTGATGGTTCTCGGCTATGTCCGTTGGAAAACGCTGTGCGAAAAGGTCAAACTCAAGGTGCTTGTGTAGATGGAGATTGAGCCACATGTTGATGAACCACCAGGGACCTCCTAGGTTGCCGATAGACTGGTCGAGTAAGAGTTTCCTAGTCACTTGGTGAAGGAGGTGGTAGGCTGCACCGAGCAGGTATCGGCCGAGAGGAAATCGGCCACCATTAGCCAGATTTTCTGCTGCTGCTAAGTAGACGGCGGTTGGTCCTGCCGATGGGCCGCAAAACACGAACTTATCTAACCATATATTCAGGAAACAGGTCTGCTCTTTTATGTTGACAGGGCCTGTTTGTCGACGAAAGCTGGTCGGCAGTCTACCTTGGGGTATACCCACGGTAGTAGTTTATCGGTAGACGGTGCGCAAACTACGAACTCGATGGTGACGCAAGACTCGGACAAGCTTTTTATCCAGGTTCGGCGGCCGAGTTGGCGTAATACCTACGTCCTGCGTCTGGTTGTATTGATTTGTGTTGAGAGAATATGATGTCCTAGGGGGGTCCCTTGCCTCTCCTTATATAGTCTGGAGGGCAGGGTTACAGATCTGGAAACTAATCCTAGTCGGTTACAATTGCCATGGATAATTTGATATCAATTCCTATTCTAACCGACTAGAATCCTGCTTGATCTCCACATCTTGTTTCCTTGCGCGAAACTCCAGGTTGTCGGATCAAGCCTTGAACTCGTCTCGTAATGGGCCAAGTCTCCTGGCCGAAGTCTAGCCGTAAGGGTATAGGGGTTTATACCCCCACAGCTAGTCCCCGAGCACCATGTATTGTGATGTAACACGCCGTCTTGAGCTTCTTCGATCAGTGAGACTTGACGTCTTCAATAAGTGGGAAAGTCGCCCAAACAGTTGCAACGGTCCTTTGACCAACTCAAAAGGCAGTTGATCGACATTGACATCGAAGAAGCGAGTTGTTCGAAGAATGCATGGTGCTCTAAATTAAAAAAGATTTCTTTCCTGGTGAAGTGTGCCCACTTTACTTTTTTGAAAGGTATAAACATCAAAAAAGCATGCATATTCACCGCAAGGTGAAGTGTGCCCACTTAGTCCCCGAGCCTGGTAGTAGGTGACGTAGGCACGTGGTGCCAGGGTCAAAATAAAAGTCCTCAAAGAAATTCTGTAACTGAGATGCATCGCCAGATGCATCGTACCGATGTAGTCCCCGAGCTTGCTGGAAGGCGGAGTATGAGCCTTGTAGCAAGGTCTAAAAAATTGAATTTACCAACCCGTCTGAGATTAAATAGACTAATCGACCAGTCCCCGGGTGTATAATAGTATGACGACCAGTCCCCAAGCACCAAGTGCGCTCCTTAGAATTCTGCGTTGCTATACTGTACGACCAGTCCCCGAGCATCGAGTGCTCGGTGGTCGGTGCAGTCTTTGAAGTTCCGAGCTAATAGACTGGGCGACCAGTCCCCGAGCGTCAAGTGCTCGGTGGTCGGTGCAGTCCTTGAAGTTCCGAGCTAATAGACTGCGCGACCAGTCCCCGAGCGTCAAGTGCTCGGTGGTCGGTGCAGTCCCCGGATTGTTGACTCTCTGACATATTTGTCTTCTTTTTATTGAAACGATCTTTTTAGTTAAAGTTGACATGACCAGGCCTCCTGATGGGTTGTCAGATGGACGCATGAAAAGTTGCGCCTGGCAACTGTGCAGCCGCCCTTTCCGTGGTTTGAGAAAAAGGAAACCATCTATTGGTACGAAAACTCCGCCGCATTAATTGTCTATAATCATTGTAAACCGAAACGCCGCATCCGCCGCATGGCCCGCCCACTTCCCGAGAATACAGGAAATGGGAGAGGTGGAGTTGCGGGTTATAAGAGCCTGACAGTTCCGCATGTACTCCTTACCCTGCCATTGCCCTCAAGCCTTCCATTCTCGCCTCTTTCAGTCACCTGCATCTTCGTAACCCAAGTCCACTTCTCACCTCCAATGGCGAAGAGCGACTCCAAGAAGAGGGCCGAACTGATGGCCAAGGAGTGGAAGAAGTCCCGCAGCACCACCAAATCCCTCGGTGACCTCGTCGACATGGGACTCCTGCACAGCTCGGAGCTTGGCGGCTGGAGAGCGCCGGAAGGAGAAAGCTTCCCCGACCCTCGTGCCGGTGAGATCGTCGTGTTCGAAGATTTCGCTAAGAGGGGATTTGGGGTTCTGGTTCATCCTTTTCTCCAAGGTCTTCTTTTGTATTATGAGATCGGGATTTGCAATCTGCACCCGAACTCCATTCTCCTTATCTCCACGTTTATTCATCTGTGCGAGGCCTATGTTGGCATAGAGCCGCACTTCGATCTTTTTCGTTACCTTTTCTGCTTGAGGAAGAAGGGAGCGGTTGGAGGCTCCAAGGTTGCAGGTGGAGTATACCTCAACCTTCGTGATGGAATGAAGAATCACTACCTGCACTGTCCATGGAACACGTCCTTGACCGAATGGTATAGGAAGTGGTTCTACGTCAGGGAGGAACCGGGCAGCTCCACGTTCTGCGACGTGGGGTACATTCCCGAGAAGAGGGTGAGCTGGACCGACCGCCCGGAGTTCGATGGTCAAGTGGCGGATCTGATGAAGCTGATCGACTGGTCACGCCTGGATGGGCTTGGCGTGGTCGGCAACTTTATTTGTCGTCGGGTGATGCCCTGCCAGAAGAGGGTGCACTCGGCGTACGAGTATGCCGGAAGCGTGGACCCGACCAGGATGCGACCGGAGATTTTGGAGAAGGCGGAGGTACAACGGCTGTTGAACGAGCTGTTCAACTTCGCGGACGGAGGCTTCGTCCGTGGCAGTGATCGGGTGCAAGCCTTCAAGTTAGGCCGACCAGCACCAAAGGTATGTTGCAGATTATTTTGTTTTAGTATTCGTATATCGTATGTGGCTGGCTCATCTTTGTTGCTTTTTGCAGATCGGCGATGTCGACCGGTGCACAGTGTATGTATCACTGGCACCGGGGATGGAGAATCCTGCGGGAGAAGACCCGCTAGAGGAGGACGCTGCTCGGTGTGCTCATTACACCAGCAGTGAGGAGGAACAAGCCCACCCCGTCCCAACGACCGAGGAAAGGGTGTCGGGGAAAAGGCCAATGCCTGTGGATCCGTCGCCGATGCCGACACTGCCGGCGGAGAGCAGCCGAGCGCCGAAGCGGCGTCGGCTCGTTCGAATCGACGACGAGGAGGAGGAGGAGGAGGCCGTTCCGTCGTTGGTCCGGAGGCCTCCTAGCCGTCCGGACGGCGGGGCGACCACTGCCGACCGTGTGGCCGTCGATCCACCTGCGCCTCGCGCTGGGGAGTCGGGAGCGGAGGTGCCGACTGGTCGAACGAGAAGGAGGTTTACCGCGACCCACCGCCGCTCAAACCTGTAAGTGTTCAACTTACGTATTTTGCTGATGTTTTTTTTTATTGTAGTTTTGTTCCTTTAGCACTGCGTCGGATGTCGACCCTGGCCATGCCGCTGGCCAGGGGACGAGTGAGCCGGTCTGCGCTGCTGAAGACGCGGCCCCGCAGACCGCAGAGCAGCCTACGGCTGCAGCCGTGCCTGAAAGCGCCGAGGAGTCCCCGGCCGCGGCACCGGCTACGTTGAGCAGCCCGACCAGGGTTGAGGAGGCTATGGGGACGCCTCCCCCAGCCAGCACCACTGAAAGGGAGGGAAGGGCCCCGACCCCTCCTCCCGCCGGGGAGGGTGAAGTCTCCACACCGCCCCGAGTAGGGGCCGCTTCGACTGCAGGCTCCCCAGGTTTGGTCCGGGGACCAGTAATGCCTGGGACCGCTACCGGGAGCAACGCAGCGCGGGAGGAGGAAGCTCAGGCGGCCTCCGAGGACGAGGTGGAGGAGATTGAGGGTTGTCCCCGTGATGGCCGCCAACACGTGTATGTGTGGCGCCAACGCGGGGATCACTTTATCGGGCATGAAGAGCTCGCCGAGACCGAGGAGGCCGCCAGGGTGGAGCGCGCGGCCAAGCGCCTCGTTGACGAAGTCAAGGTAAGCGACTTTTTGTACTGCTGTACATTCTATGCCTTGTCTTGCATGGTCGTTATATGTTCGCTTTGTAGGGCGCAATGAAAACGGCAAAGTACCGGAAACGGTGCTTTGACCAGATAGAAGGCGTCATGGCCGAGAACAAGGCCCTGGCCGCGGAGGTAGACCGGCTGCGGTCGGAAGTCGGGGAGAAGGTGGCCGAGATGAGCGCCCAAGAGGAGCGTCGTCTCGACCTCACTCGTCGCTTGGCCGACCAGTACCGGCAGCGAGAAGGTTAGTCACACGCTCCGAGCAGCTTTGCGTACTTGTGTAGTTTGCTTTACTGATCAGTTTATGATTCACGCAGACTTGGAGGAGGAGGTGGCGCGCCTCCGTGAAGAGAAGGAGCAGCTCAGCCAACAGCTCGCCGGTGCGCTGGAGTCCGGACGGCGAGCGGGAGAGGAATTGGGTCGAAAGGACCGGGAATTATCTGGTAATGGGTGCCGCCTTGTTAGCTGCTGCTTGCCGCCCCTTTGTTTGTTTGGTATGCCGAAAGTAACACTTTGTTTCGTTTGCAGTGCTCAAGGTGAACGCCAAGAAGCACCTGGATGATCTGATCAAGGACCGGGACTCCTGGAAGGTCAACTGTTGCAGGATCTGGAAAGGAGTGTCCCCGGTCCTAGACCTGATCAGTCCCGAGCTCCCGGAGAGCCAGCCCCGCGCGCCGCAGTTGACCCCGGTCGAGAAGGCGCAACGGGCGTGGGACTGGCTCCAGCAGTTCGTGAAGGACGCCGGGGAGTTTGCCGGCGCGCACGTCCTCAGCATGGTGCGCGCCCACTACCCCCTGGTCGACTTGAGCAGGCTGGAGAAGGGGTACCCGAAGGAGGTCGGCCCACAGGAGGCGGACGAGCTTCGGGGTAGTCTGCTGGACTTGTCGTCGACAGTGATCGGCGACATTAATCTGTGCGGAACGGCCACTCCCCCAGACCAGCCGAGTTCAGATAGGTCGGCCAGGGAGTTGTCGGGCGCGTCCGTTGCGGGAGATGGGCGGTCGACGCCTGCGGTCTCGACCAGCCAAGCGCCGGTGGCCCCGACCCCTTCGTCCGGGCAGCAGGGCCAGGCGGGTGATCAGCCCGAGCAGCTAGGCCAATAGAGTAGTCTGTAGGAATAGACTAGTGTCTGCCCGTCAGGGTATTTATTGTAAACTTTGTATGTAAAGTTTGTAATAAAGTTTGCTTTTTGTCATGACTGTTGTTTTGAGCGCTGTAAGATTATCGGAGTGACGTGTCACCGTATTCGTCTTGGTAGTCGTTAAGAGCATCCATTGCAGAAGTTTTGCCGAGTGCTGTGTGCGACAAGGTATAGGCAAAAAATAGAGAATTTCATTATTGACAATTATAAGATACTTACAAAGGAAAGTTATTAAAACTTTATGGATAGAAACGTCGCAGTTTGTCTATGTGCCAAGAGTTAGGCACTCGTGTTCCGTCTGGGTATGCCAATCTGTAGGACGTAGGTCGTGTGACCTCGGTCACCACAAAGGGTCCTTCCCAGGGAGTGGATAGCTTGTGCATTCCCTCCTGGCTTGTTTTCCATCGAAGTACCCGATCGCCGACCACGAAGGAACGGTCCTTGACGTTCCTGTTGTAGTATCGCCTGACTGCCGCGAGATATTTTGCTGTTCGGAGACAAGAGTCTAAACGCTTTTCCTCCATGCAATTGATTTCGAGTTCTCTGGCGTTGTCAGCGGTCGCCTGGTCGAAGTGTTCGATTCTAGGAGATCCGAAGTGTATGTCGGACGGCAGGACTGCCTCTGAACCGTACACCATGAAGTAGGGAGACACCCCTGTGTTTCGACTGGTCTGAGTTCGGAGGCCCCAGACCACTGCCGGCAATTCTTTCATCCATCGACCGGGTGCTCTGTCGTTTTCGGTGTACAACCTTTTCTTTAGGGCGTCAACGATCATTCCGTTAGCACGTTCAACTTGACCGTTGGCACGTGGATGCGCCACTTACACGTATTTTATGACTATGCCTCTGTCATCGCAGAAGTCCCAAAAAGTGGTGCCAGTAAACTGAGTGCCCAGGTCGGTGATTATGCTGTTCGGGATGCCGAATCTGTGTATGATTTGATTGAGGAACTCCACAGCCTTCTCGGAGGTTGCCTTGACCAGAGGCATGTATTCAATCCACTTGGAGAACTTGTCGATTAACACGAAGACAAACTTGAAATTGCCCGGGGCTGGTTTAAATGGCCCGATCATGTCAAGCCCCCAGCAAGCAAAGGGCCAAGACGACGGGATGGTTTGAATTTCGTGGGCAGGTACGTGGGTCCTCTTAGCGAAAAACTGACATCCTTCGCAATGTCGAACCAGTTTTTCCGCGTCGCCGACCGCGGTTGGCCAATAAAAACCTGCTCGGAAAGCCTTTCCGACCAGCGTTCTAGATGCGGCGTGATTGCCGCAGGATCCAGCATGTATGTCTTCCAAGAGCTTGATACCATCATCTTGGGGTATGCACTTGAGCAGTACTTCGGAGCTTGCATTTTTCCGCATGAGTTTGCCGTTGACCAGGATGTAGTTCTTTGATCGTCGAATGAGGCGCTCGTTCTCTGTTTTGTCCTGAAGGCCTGTCCCGTCCGATATGTATTTGATGAACGGGGTACGCCAGTCACGCTCACCGGTTGTCGGAGTGGCGTCGTCTATGAGCATTGCCTCGGTGGGTTGCTTGTCGACCAGGGAGGAGCCTACGCTCGGCTCGTGGATGTCCTGGATGAAAATACCCCGCGGGATCTGGGCCCGAGATGAGCCAAACTTCGACAACGCATCTGCTGCTTGGTTCTTATCCCGGACCACGTGGATGTACTCTATGCCGTAGAAGTTGGTTTCCCATTTGCGAATTTCTTTGCAGTAGAGATCCATCTTCTCGTGGGTTGCGTCCCACTCCTTGTTGAGCTGGTTGATGACCAAAGCGGAGTCGCCATAAACATAGAGGCGCTTGACTCCCAGCTCAACGGCTAGTCTTATGCCATGCAAGCATGCTTCGTATTCGGCGACGTTGTTTGACGCCGGAAAAAGGATCCGAAGGACGTAACGCAGTTTGTCCTTGTTGGGTGATACGAACAATATCCCAGCGCCGGCACCGTTGATGTTCAAGGACCCGTCAAAGAACATTGACCAGTGATCTGAGACATCGGGAACGGAAGGCTCGTTGAGGTCCGTCCATTCAGCAATGAAATCGACCAGGGCCTGAGACTTGACAGTGGTGCGACTCTGGAACTCCAGGGAAAATGGACATAATTCCATTGCCCATTTCACGATTCTGCCATTGGCGTCTTTATTGCGCAGGATGTCCCCGAGAGGGAAACTGGTTGTCACCAGGACTCGATGGCCGTCGAAGTAGTGCTTCAGCTTTCTTGACGTTATTAGAATGGCGTATATGAGCTTCTGTATTTGTGGATACCTGGCCTTGGACTCGTTTAAGACTTCACTTATGAAGTAAACTGGTCTCTGGACCTTGTAGGCGTGACCTGGCTCACCTCGCTCGACCACTATTGCCGTGGAAACAACCCTGTCGGTTGCAGCAATGTAAAGGAGTAGGTCTTCATTGGGCTGAGGCGCTGTAAGGACAGGTGGTGAAGTGAGGAAGGTCTTAAGCTGGTTGAATGCGGTGTCGGCTTCTTCTGTCCAAGAAAATTTTTCCGACGCTTTTAGTAGTTTGAAGAAAGGGAGGCCTTTTTCTCCTAGCCTTGAGATGAAGCGACTGAGGGCGGCCATACATCCGGTTAGCTTTTGGATATCCTTTACGTTCTTCGGTGGTCGCATGTCGAGTACGGCCTTTACTTTTGAAGGGTTTGGTCGTATGCCGTCGCGACTGACAACGTTGCCGAGCAGTAGACCGGAAGGAACGCCGAAAATGCATTTCTTGGGGTTGAGCTTCCACTTGTACCTATTGAGTGCCTTGAAAGTTCGGTCTAAGTTGTCGATTAGGGTGCTCGCGTCCCTTGTCTTTACGACCACGTCGTCCACATAGGCCTCGACGAGGTCATCACGAATCTCGTCGTGGAGGCATTGCTGGATGGCCCTTTGATAAGTGGCTCCGGCGTTTTTGAGTCCGAAGGACATGGTCGTGTAGCAGTATGCGCCGAAAGGTGTAATAAAAGACGTTTTGATCTGATCTTCTTCCTTTAGCGAAATCTGGGGATAACCAGAGTAGCAGTCTAGAAAGGAGAGGAGTTCGCATTCGGCCGTTGAGTCGACCACCTCGTCGATGCGAGGGAGACCAAAAGGATCTTTAGGACAGTGTTTATTGAGATCAGTGTAATCAACGCACATTCTCCATTCATTATTCTTTTTGCGTACAAGAACCGGATTGGCGAGCCAATCGGGGTGATACACTTCTTTTATGAATCCGGCTGCTAGAAGCCGTGTGATTTCTGTCCTAATAGCCTCCTTTTTGTCACGAGCGAACCGTCGCAGCTTTTGCTTGATTGGTCTTGCGGTCTTCGAGACATTTAAGGAGTGCTCGATCAGGTTTCGTGGGACGCCGGGCATGTCTGCGGGTTTCCATGCGAAAACGCTTACGTTGTCCCTTAGAAACCTGACGAGCGCGTCTTCCTATTTTGGATCCAGGTTGGCCCCGATGAGGGCCGTCTTCTCGGGGCTGCCATCGACCAGTTGTACTTCTTTGTGCTTCTTGGATTTTGAGTTCTTTCTGGCTGTCTCCTGCTCAGGTAACCGGAGCTGATCGGGAAGCAGCTGCGCGGCTTGAGTTGCTGTTTCTGCCATGCGGATTAAGAGGTCGATTGCTTCGGTGATCTTGAAGCTCTCCTCTTCGCAGGTATACGCAGTGTAAACATTGCCTCTGACGGTTAGGACACCTTTCTCCGTAGGCATCTTAAGGACCAGGTATGAGTAGTGCGGGACTGCCATGAACTTTGTCAGCGATGGTCGGCCCAATATGGCGTGATAGGTCCCGTCGAAATCGGCGACCACGAAGTTGATGAACTCCGTCCGGAAGTGGTCGGGTGTGCCGAATTGGACAGGCAATGTTATCTGTCCGAGAGGCACTGAACTTTGACCCGGCAAAACCCCCCAGAATTGGGCGTCGTAAGGTTTTAGTTGTGCAGGAGATATCTTGAGGGCGGGCAGGCTGTTGCGAAAGAGGATGTCAATGGAGCTTCCCCCGTCCACGAGCACACGCTCGAATCTGATGCTGTTGATGCAAGGGTCCAGAATCAGGGGGAAACGGCCCGGCTCTGGGATAGCGGCCCACTGGTCCTTCCTGCTGAACGAGATCTCCCTGTGGGACCACGGGGGGAATTTTGGGTCTGCGATTAGCCCGTCCGTGCTGTCAATGTTGAGGCAGGCTCTCTTTAACAGCTTTCTTTCTCGCTTAGATTCAATGGAGACCTTGCCCCCGAAAATGGAGTGGACCACGTCGGTGGGGCTGACGTACTGGTGTCGGGGGTCCCTATCTTGGTCCTCGTCCTCATCTTCGTGGTCGTGCCCGTCTCGCTTGTTGTTTTTCTTGGCGGAGTCGTCTTGGGTGGCCCGCCGTGTATAGATGCTTTTGAGGACGCGGCACTCTTCCATGGTATGATTAGACTTTGGGTGCAGTTGGCATGGTCCCTTCAACGTTTTGTTGTAGTCTTCTTGGTAGTCCCGTCGTCCGTTGGGACGCTTGAATGTGTTTACTTCGTGGTCGTAGTCGCGAGGGCGCTTTCCTCTGAAATCGTCGCGGTTGTCGCGCCGCCGATCCCAACCCTCTCGGTGATCGCGGTTGTCGGAGCGGCGGTGGTTTCTGCTGTCGTAGCGACCATGACCATCATCTCGCCGGGGAGGCTGGTCGGGACCTCTTGCATCGTCTCGGATTAGTTTTTCTGCGTCATCGGCATCGGCGTAATTTTTGGCCATGGCGAGGAGCTCTGCTACCGTTGTTGGACGTTTACGCAACAGCTTGTTCCTCAGCGCTTCGTGGAAACGCAGGCCCTTGATGAAGGCTGAGATGGCCTCGTCGTGGGAAATCTTCGGGATTTTGAGGCGCATATCCGAGAATCGTCGGATGTAATCGCGCAGAGGTTCGTTCTTCCTGTCCCTTATCCTTTCAAGGTCATACTTGTTTCCAGGCTGCTCGCATGTGGCGATGAAGTTGTCGATGAAAGCCTGGCGTAGCTCTTCCCAAGAGTCGAAGGAGTCCTCGGGCAAGCCAAGAAGCCACTGATGACCAGCCTAGTCGAGGACTACGGGGAAGTAGTTAGCCATGACGTGCTCATCCCCTGCCGCTGATCGGACGGCGATTTCATAGAGGGTGATCCAGTTTTCTGGATTTTCCTTGCCGTCGTATTTTTTAAGTTTTTCGAGCTTGAAATTGCGGGGCCACACGACCTGGCGGAGGTGTGAGGAGAACTGTCTTAGGCCCGGAGGACCGTGCGTTGCATCGTACTCGATGCGGCGTAGGTTTTCGTGGACTGCTCTCTCTGTGGCGCGCCTGTTGATGCGGTCCCGGGCATCTTTGGGAGGGATGCTGTGGCAGAGATCCCTGTGCTGGTTTACTTCTTGACCGCGTACGTGGTTCTGCTTGCGGCGACCGTCGGCGTCCCGACCACCATCGTCGCGCCGTGAGTCCTTTCGATGGTTGTCGGGAGAGCGGCTGCGGTGACGCCTGCTGGGAGACGGTGAGGCCCGGCTACGATTAGTCTGGTCGGAGGCGGCTTCCGTATAAGAGACGTCCTGGACTCTCTTGAGCAGAGTGGCTGTCTGTCCCATTTCAGCGATTAGGTGTGCTCGGATGCTGGTCCGGACTCCCTGGCACTCGGGGGTATCAGGAAGCCGATCTAGATTAGCCATGGCGACAGCCACGTTGGCGCTTGGCGTTTTGTAGACTGGCTGGTCCCCGACCATGTCAAAGGCATCGTTGAGATCATTGGGTAGCATTTGTTGTTGCTCGTCTGCGCGTCGTCGGGCGCGATCGGCGTTGCGCTGTTCGCGGAGTTGCCTCTGGTCATCTGTTTCTCCGTCAACGACCAGTTCGTCGGCGCTGACATTGAACACAATATCTCCTCGCCGGGGGGGGGGGGAATATCGGGAATCGGTTGAAACCCGGAGGGTGTGAAGGAAAATCCAGGTCGTAGTCCTCGTCCTCGGTGTTTATAACCTCGGTGGGGACGGAACCGGTGCTTGAGTTGGTGCTGGAAACCTGGCCGTCCCGTAGTTCTCGGATTGCCACCATGTTGACGTAGTGACGATCGTTCCTTGTCGGTGACCAACCCGCCTTGCTGAAAACGGATTGGGTGCGCTGTGAGTAAACAGAGGCCGAGTTGTTCAGGCCGCAAGGATAATCTTCCTTCTTGAGCTCGACGGATCGTCCCGAGGGTGTCGAGGTTATCGTCAGAGACGTTCCCAGCCGTTCGTGTGTGGCGACACGAGTTGGCCGGCGGGATTTGAAAAAATCCGCTGGAGCAGCTTGGTCGGGCCGACGCAGAACTCTGTCTACTAGTTGGGAAACTTCGAGTAGCTTGCAGTCAGCGCGATCAAGCGCTTGGAGAAGGTCCGAGCTGTCGATCTTCTTTCCTTTGTAGAGCGGGAACGGTGGTCGGGCGCTCGGTGCCGCCTCACGTGTGGTCGGAGACGGCGTGATCTCAGATTGGATCTGGGTCTCTTTCAAAACCGTGGTCGTGAGGCCGCCGCTGCACGTCGTCCACGTGATCTGGCCAACGGTGAACGTGAGGCCTTCAGGCACGGTCGCGGAAGCTGGGATCGTGACCATCTTGTTCGCCGGAAAAGTTGCACGCACACCCCCTACCTGGCGCGCCACTGTCGACGAAAGCTGGTCGGCAGTCTACCTTGGGGTATACCCACGGTAGTAGTTTATCGGTAGACGGTGCGCAAACTACGAACTCGATGGTGACGCAAGACTCGGACAAGCTTTTTATCCAGGTTCGGCCGCCGAGTTGGCGTAATACCTACGTCCTGCGTCTGGTTGTATTGATTTGTGTTGAGAGAATATGATGTCCTTGGGGGGTCCCTTGCCTCTCCTTATATAGTCTGGAGGGCAGGGTTACAGATCTGGAAACTAATCCTAGTCGGTTACAATTGCCATGGATAATTTGATATCAATTCCTATTCTAACCGACTAGAATCCTGCTTGATCTCCACATCTTGTTTCCTTGCGCGAAACTCCAGGTTGTCGGATCAAGCCTTGAACTCGTCTCGTAATGGGCCAAGTCTCCTGGCCGAAGTCTAGCCGTAAGGGTATAGGGGTTTATACCCCCACACTGTTCGGCTGTATTTTTGGATGTACCCTGACCAACCGCCGATAGCACGAGTTTCTACCTTGGCCTTGGGTTTGGTATCGAAGAAATGGGTGCTATCGGCAGAAGATACATCTAGGCCTGTAAGCATAGCCACATCGGCAAGTGTAGGAGAAGCAGGGCCGTGGCCGAAGACAAAGGCATTGAGCGTGTCTGACCAGAAATATGATGCAGCTATCAGCAGTGACTCATTCCTATGCATATCGACAATGGACAACCTAATGCATTGGTCTAACTTTCTCTCACCCCACTGGACTTCATTTGAGTTGCTGACCCTCAAAAACCAATCTGTCCATCCTACAGTAGGGCTGGGCCAAGAACGGAAAGTATCCTTCCACAGATCCAAAGAAAAGTTCTCGGCCCTAAAAGGAATCCTGTTTGTCTCTGCATTGATGAGATCGGTTGGATCTGGATCCCCTAACGGGCCAAGGCATTGGAGATGAGGTTGATCGGTGGGAATGACAATTTTGTTGGCCAAATCCTAATGATTTTGAAGGTAAAAAAAGGAGGGAAACAAAGAAAAAGAAATATATTCGGTAAGATGGATTGCGGATGAACAGGGGTGTGAGGAAAGGTACAGGAGATGGAATGATGGGCTGACCTCAGGAACGATGAAGTTGACGGCCATCTTGCCACGGGGAGGATGATCGAGGGCTTCGGAGTTGGTGAAGAAGGGGCTTCGTCGAAGATCTCAGGGACCTTGAATAGCGCTGCTGCTTGGAAAGTAAAGTTGGGGTTGTGGAATGATGTGATGGAGAAGGAGTACCCGAGAAGGAGCTATTTATAGGACAAAACGGGCAAGGGTAAAATGGACTTATCTCTTCGCCGTATAGTTGAAATCCGAGGGTACTCACGTAGATTTGGTAACTGTTCGCACGGTAATTAAGGGACTGTGCAGGTGATTGGACAGGAAGCGGTCGTTATCCAGAGATATTTTACTGTGCGGGATCTCCTGGTCGGTCCATAGGCAGCGCCTTGTAACGGTCATATTGCCGATGGGCGAATAAAGTGGAGATGGCCGTTTGGGAAGATAAGGTATGGGCGTCCTGGTCAGTCCATCGGCAAGTCCCTGTAACGATAGTGTTGCCGAAGCGCGACTAAAATGGAAATATCCGTTTGGGAAGCTGAGGATTTTGAGGAATTTGCGGAAGAATCAAATTAGAATTGCTCAGATTAAGGCTGTCGGTTACCAGATTGGGAGCATTAATTGCGGAAAGGCATCATTACTGTAGATAATTTCGGAGCATTAAAGATTTTATACTCCCAAATTGGGGGGCATGTGTTGACACCGTTTTTGGGCACGTGTCCATGATTGGTAAAGTGTAGGTTGGCAAGATAAGATGGCAATGTTTTGTCTACAGGATGAGTTGCCGATAAGGAAGAATTGCCGATGAGGATGGTTGCCGATGGAGGAGTTACTAAACGTGACTAAGTCCATAGGTGTTGATGTTTCTGTGCAGATGGCTACGACGAGGGAATCTGCCGATGATATGGAAGGGGAGTCTGGAAGTTGCCGATCGGCTAGTGGGGATGTTCTGGTTTGTTACGTGAGGATAATTTTACGTTTTCCTTAGTTATTTAGATCGTTTTGTATACGGATTCTGTTTAAATTTGGAATTCGAATTCTAGTCATGTCTGGTTGTAGCTCTTTGAGCAGGGTATAAATGTAGACCCTAGGGCCTTGTAATGACATCTATCTATCAATCAATCAAACACAAGTTTTAACTTATACTCCAAGCATCTACTTTTCGACGACTTTGTCATACTTTTTTCCTTTTATTTATGAGTTCTTAGGAATTCGTCGACTTAAGCTCGGCGTGTTCTCAAGTTCCGCGTGAATACCTCTTGGCCGTGACATCCGGGCGCATCGCTGTTGTCAGGACCAAAGTATTCGAGTTACCACCTTTGCTGATAGTAAGGTCAAATCGGCTGGCACGCCTTAACATTTGAACCGGGTATTAGCCCTTTGTGTTTGCAGATCAGCTTTTGCACCAACAGGTGCGGGCAGGGTTGCCGAGGCTTTATATTGCTCGATTTGCCCCCCCTTGGCATGGAAATCCCGGGGCTTCGGGATTCGCTGGCCGTGTTCGTGACCGGCTCGGTCTCTGCGATGGAGAAGAAAAGCCGGGTCGCTGCCGCGTGGGCCAGGTGCGCTAGAGAGAGATTTGGGGAGGGGAGGGAGCTGCGCTGCGTGGAAGCTGGGCCGCGGCTGGCCTTCTCGGCTGGGCCGAGAGCGGGGGAGGGGAAGTGGGCCGCGTGCGGGGGTGAGGGGGGTTCGACTGGGGTTTTCTCTTTTCTTTTTTTTTATTTTTTTTCTTCCAAATCCTCTTTTATTTTCCAAATGAGCTTTTGAGCAAAAACAAATAAAATAAAATCAGAAGTATTAGCACCAAAAATTCTATGCTCCAGCATGAATGCAAAAAATCAAGTTTCTAAGCTTATGTTAAATTTTATTTTCCACAAAAAAATTGCTTATTTTCTAGATTAAATGCTCACAAAAAATGCTTAATTAAATCAAATTAATTCCTATTAATAGAAAACAAATTTTTGGGTGTTACAATAGAGAATAACTACAAGAGAGACAACAATAGAGAAGGCAAGCATGAATACAAGAAGAGAAGCAAGCAAATGGGAGAAGCACCCATTGGACATGAGTGGGATTCAACTAAAGAGTCAAGTGATGAGGATGTGAAGGTTGCAACCGTGGCAATTCAAAGGTCTTCCTCGACACCAAAGCTCTTCTCCAACATGTCCGATGATGATGATCACCCCTCCCCTCACATTTGTCTTATGGCAAAGGGTGAGAAGGTAAAAACAAAATCCAAATCCTCTCCAATCCCTAGTGACATATCTAGTAGTGAACTTAGTGAAAGCTCTAGTGATGATGATCTTAGTGAAAATGATGAGTTTGTTCAAATAACAAAAAAATTAGATTCTAAGACCAAAATATTGATCACTAAACTATTGAAGGATTTAGAGAGTGTACGGGCTGAGCTAGCAACAAGGGATGATGACCTACTTGAACAAGAAAATATGTACATTGCTTGCAAGGAAGCTCTTATGTTAGAGAGAAGTGAGGTGGACTCTTTGACCAAGGTCTTGACTGAGGAACAAAGAGAACATGCTCTCACAAAGAAGGCAAATATTGCACTCAACGAAAAGTATTGTGTCTTAAAGGAAAAGCACAACAAACTTGAGAAGCAATA
This sequence comes from Sorghum bicolor, assembly GCF_000003195.3. Lineage (NCBI taxonomy): Eukaryota > Viridiplantae > Streptophyta > Magnoliopsida > Poales > Poaceae > Sorghum > Sorghum bicolor. The sequence continues at coordinate 39,784,524 of NC_012875.2, forward strand.
TTATCTTATTTTAGAGAGCAACTCACAGCCCTTTAATACAAAGAGCACTTCCAACTCCTCCACTAGTCAAAAATGTTAAATGTGTCACAACATTAATAAAAATGTTTATGCTACTAACCTTGTGAACATGAGTGAGATGAGAAAGGAGATCTCAAGATTAAATGTTGTGATAAATGAGAAGTGCAACAAGGTGACTAGTGACAAAGAGAATCAACCAAAGAAGCCATAATACAAGGATGGAAGACATCCTCATATAAAGGATGGACTTGGACACAAGAAAGGGGCCAAGACAAATGGAAGAAAGGTGATAAATGGATATGAGTCTGTGAAGTTCACTAGCAAAGGAAAAATAGGTACAGTACAACCTGCACAGAAGGTGGCACTGAGGTTGCCCTGAGCAGTGGTGCCAGCCAAGGGTGGCAGTGCCCCCCCCCCACACAGAAAAGGGAAGGCTACCTATTCTTCCCATGCTAGTGACAAGCCCAAGAAGCAAGTGTTTCGGCCAAATCAAAAACTCCAGAAGCCAAAGGATTCAATCTGGGGCACACCAAACAAGTTTGCTCATCAACCCAAAGCGCAAGCACTCTGACAAAGCTTGAGTTCTAGCTTTGTGTTGAAAAACAACAGGAAGGGGGTGGTGTTTACCAAATATATTGGCAAGGACAGAAATATTTATCTTAACACCTCCATTTGGGTTCCTAAGATTCTTGTGACTAATATGAGAGGCCCCAAGAATGATTGGGGACCTAAATCTAGCAACTAAACTTGTTTTACAGGAATACTCCTCCGGTGGATCAAGTTGGGTGCTTGATAGTGGCTATACAAATCATATGACCGGAGAAAGGAGTATGTTCTCATCATATTCCCCAACAGCAAACACCAATGATAACATCATATTTGGTGATAACTCAAAAGGGGAAGTGATAGGTCTTGGTAAAGTAGCTATATCACTTGATCATTCAATTTCAAATGTCTTACATGTTGATTTGTTGAGTTACAATCTACTGTCCGTTTCTCAGTCATGTGAAATGGGATACAATTGTCTCTTTATGGATAAGGGTGTGGAAGTCTTCAAGAGGAAGGATGCCTCTATTGTCTTTACGGGTCGATTGAAAAAATAAGCTTTACCTTATTGATTTCAGCAAGAGTGAAACTAAGATTGAGACCTGTTTAGTGGCAAAATCCAGCTTGGGTTGGCTATGGCATCGCTGGCTATCTCATGTTGGGATGATGAATTTGGCCAAACTCTTGAAAGACAACCACATCCTTGGACTAACCAATGTTAATTTTGAGAAAGATAGGATATGTAGCGCGTGCCAAGCTGGAAAACAAGTAGGTGCACCTCACCCACCAAAGAGCATAATGACCACTGCTCAACCCTTGGAGTTGATAAATATGGATCTCTTTGGACCAGTTGCCTACATTAGCTTCAAGGGTAACAAGTATGGATTAGTAATTGTTGATGATTATTCCCATTTCACTTGGGTGTTCTTTGTCTATGATAAGTGTCAGGTACAAGACAAGGTGAAAACCTTCATTAGAAATGCACAAAAGGGTTTGGTCTTCCCATCAAGAAAGTAAGAAGTGACAATGAGACCAAATTCAAAAACACCCAAGTTGAAGAGTTTCTTGATGATGAGGGCATCAATCATGAATTCTCAACTCCATACACCCTCAACAAGATGGTGTAGTAGAGAGAAAGAATAGAACACTCATTGACATGGCAAGAACTATGCTTGATGAATACAAGACATCAGATATATTTTGGTGTGATGTCATCAACACTGCTTGCCATGCCATCAACCACCTCTACTTACACAAGAAACTCAAGAAGACTTCATATGAGCTCCTCACCGGTAACAAACCCAAGGTGTCTTTGTAACACCCCAAAAACCAAACCCTGGAAAACACAGAATATGCAAAACTCGTGGAAATTGTCAGTTTATGTTTTCTTTCGAGTCTAAAGTTCTAATAAAAGTTGACGTTATCGACCATCAACACTTGTGTAACTAGAAGTAGTTCCCCGTGACTAATTTAGTTTGTGTAACCTTGTTAGTCACATTGCTTTGTTTGTGTAGCTAAGTAATTTGCGCTCTCTAATTTGGCATTGGTTGTCTTGTTATTGAGCATTGCTAGTGAGCTTAGGAGCTTTGTGCTTTTGCTTACTAGTTGTGTAAGAGCTCCCTCGATTTGCAAAGTACTAGTGGTATAGGTTTGTGTGACCTTGCTCCTAGAATTGGTTAGGTGAGCTCTTGCTAAGGTAGCACCTTGTTTGCTTGTTTAAGATCTTTTACAAGGTGCTAGAGTACTTAGATAGATGGGTGTAGTCTTGGCTAGACCGATAGTTTTAATTCCGCATTTGTTTCGGTTAGCCAGCACGATAAGCTTTAGAAATGACTATTCACCCCCCTCTAGTCCGCCGTCTCGACCCTTCAGTTGTTTATACTCTTAATTCTATCTAATACTTTCTCCATCCCAAACTATAAGACTTTTTGGTATTTCTAGATTTATAGTAATTACTATGTATTTAGACATAACAAATCTAGATATGTAGAAAAGTCAAAATATTTTATAGTTTGAAATAGAGGAAGTACAAAGGGTTGAACTAGGGCTTAGAGCATCTCTAGGAGTTTGATATAATTTAGTTGCTAAACTAGTCGATTTAGAAACCTTATATTTTGTCATTCTCCAATAATTTTTTATTTTAATATAACTTTCTAAAATCTAAAGTAGGTCCACGTCTAATTTATTTTCGGGTTTCTTTGGAGTTAATCCGTGCACACTGCCGCTGCCCTTCACCCCTTCGTATGTGAGTGCTCTGCCGAGCGTTGGTGACCATCACCTAGCACCGCACACCTACTGACCTACACCTATTGCAACCGCAGAGCAACCTCAGGAATGGCCTAGGCGCCTGGACATGCATCTAGTTGTTGCTCCATGCCACCGTCAAGCACATAATCCTGAAAACAATGCTGTGGATAGAGGACAAGTACGTACCAGCAGCAGTGGTGGGTCTATAAGAATTTTAGTTCAGGGTATGCCGTCTAAAAATTTTCATATACAAATTGGCAAAACTATTTGACAATTTGATAAAAAAATATAAAATTGCTACATAATTCGGTATACATTCCCCAAATAACATGCCAAGTCTTAGATTTAAAGACTAAGTTGGAAATATCTACAAATTACAATATGATAAATAGTTCGAATGGCATAATGATGGTTTAAAATATACATATAATAAAATAAAGTACTTACCATATTATTTATCTGACTTTTCTAACCGATGCTTTGTAGGAGACATAAATGTCATATAGATTGGCTTATTTGATAAGAGAAATAACAATTAGTGACACTTAGTGGGTTCCATCTATATAGGTTATATATAGATTGGCTAGCGTGTGAAGCCATGGGCCTACAAAGTGGAAAGGCCGTCGCGGCTGGTGAGCGGAAAACAGCCTCAGGTCGATTGGCTGCAGGCCTCTATCATCGGTTTGCCATTTTAAGCGTGTTTCTTTTGTTTCCTTTATATATATATATACCAATATACAAGTATATGTACTCTGTACTTGCTGGACCTGCAGGGTATGCTGGTGCATACCTGGCATACCCTGTAGATTCGCCCCAGCGGCAGCGGCATCGGAGCAGGAAGGCTGGGCGACGACGGTCAGACCGATGGGTGACGGCAAAATAGATCAAGCTACCAACATAACTTATGGCAAAAACAAATTGTCAAGCGAGAAGTACGGTGAAAACAGGTTTATGGAGGAGAAATAGGGAGTTTTCTAGACTTTGAAAATTTATGAGTTAAGAAAGATATTTGATAATTTTTTATTTTTAAGGAGCTTTTTAATTAAGCTGTTGGAGAAAACTTTTTTTCCTTTTTGCTAAAAAATTAAAATAGAAAGTTGTTTTACCAAACTTTTGTAGATGCTCTTAGAGCAACTCTAATAGTTTGCTAAAACTCACTTGGCAAATCTATAGTTTTACCAAGTCTCGAAACCAAATGCCAAGTGAAAAAAGAAGCCTTCTCCAACAATTTGTTATTTGGACTTGGCAAAAGAACTTGACATCCTAGGATTTTTGCCAAAATCACAAAATTGAGCCTCCAACAAGTTGGCAAAACTAGTTGGCAAATTGAGATACACATACTGCCAAGTGATGGAGGACTTGGCATATTTGCCAAGTGAAGAGGAAATTTTGCCAAGCTCACAAAATTGCCAAGTAGTTTTGCCAACTTGTTGGAGACCGTTTTTTGTGGTTTTGGCAAAAATTCTAGGATGCCAAGTACTTTTAGCAAACAGGTTCTTGTTGGTGACTAGATTTAGCTATAGCTACGTGTAGCCAAATATCTTGGAAACATGCTTCAATTCTATCTCTCAATTTTAAAAACATCCAAACCACAGGAGAGTTGAGAAAAAACAATTCTAATTCCAAATCCACGGTCTGAATATACAGGGTGTTAGAGATTGATCTTGGAGCAACCTCCACTAATATAGTACCATTATTAATAATTAATAAAAAACCTACAAACCTAAGTGGCGTACGTACGTTCATGTTTAGGCGAGGGGCCACCCAAGAAAAGGCCACCGGCGGCATATATTGCGGTAATGCTAATAATGTGACCGGCACTATCTTGTGTTTTCCATGAACGATCGTATGTTGACCGACGCGCCCATTAGATCGAGCCAGACAGCCACTAACTCACAGCCCATTGTGAGCTTTGCGACACCTGGTGGTAGCACATGCAATATGCATGCATCTCCCTCCTGATCGTGGCTGCCACGCAATACGCACCACAATTAATAAAAGCTGACGACGGCGTGGTTAGGATCGAGAGTGTGTCGCGGAAAGGAGCAGAGCATCCTCAAATGGATTAGTTACGTGCATTTTGATCGTGTGACCTTACCTGACATGCGTGATTGACCATGATCGTCTATGTACATTATATACTGATGATGATCGTGATCGTGATGAGATGGTCAGCAGGCTACGATCGACCTGAGATCATCTCTAATGGTATCTAAAAAATTGACTCCTGGTTTTGAAAACTTCCTAAAATCATTGAGTAAAAAATATACTTCACCAACAATTCTTGTTTATTCCCGTTTCTAAAAATATATATTTTTTAGATAAAGGATTAGCAGACCAATTATTACAGAATTCAGCCCGTAGACTAGCAAACAAGTTGTATAGTGTTTTAACTTACAGCAAAACACAAGGAAAAGTAAAGTATTGACTAAGTAAGGCCAATAAATCTAGTTGACAACCATCCATTGGAACCAAAGAAATACAAAGCTGACGTCTCTAGATGCCGCCCAACTAGGGTAAGCTGATCGCGTTGATCATCATGCCATTGCAATCTTGCCCACTGCCGGAGCTAGTGAGTTTCCCTAAAAAGTACATGCAAAAAAGATTTTAGTCTATATTTGTCAAAAACCACCTCATTTTTTGTTAGCCAAACTGCCCAGCAAAGTGCCGACGCTGCTGTCAATAACATTGAATTATATTTCTTATTAGCTCTCTTTGACCACCTATTTAAAAGGTCATCTATACTTTGGGGAGGCACTATACCAAACAGTAAATGTACCGCTCCCCACAAGAATTTGACAAAAAGACAATCTAGAAAAAGATGTTGAATGGTCTCTAGAGAATGACAAAAGCAACACTTTGTGTCACCGTTCCAGTGTCGCCTAACAAGGTTATCCTTAGTTAAAATCACACCCTTTTTTAGATACCACAAATATATTTTTATTTTTGTAGGGACTTTAATTTGTCAAATATCTTGTGACATTCTCACTCCATTGTTAATTAACGCAGCATACATGGATTTGATAGAGAAACTTCCTGATGAATGTAACGCCCAGACAAAAACATCCTTTTGTTCATGTAAGTTCACATCTTGTAAGGAGGCAACAATTTTGTGCCAATCTCTTAGGTTCGTACCCACTATATTTCGGCGAAAGGAAATATTTTAGTGGGGATGAGCTAAGTATTTGTGCCACAGAGTCTTGTTTTCTTCTTACAATATTGAACAACGATGGAAATCTATCTTTTAGTGGTTTGCTTCCTAACCAAGTGTCTAACCAGAATCAGGTTTGTGACCCGTATTTCACTTTGAATGAACCAAAACCCATGAAGGTATCTTTGACATTCAACAAATTCCAGAAGTGAGAGTCTATTGGTTTTTTTAATACAGCTCCCTAGAGTCTTATCTTGTATCCTATCGATCATGGACGAAGTAACTCGCTGTCATGACTGGCCATCTTCAACACCATAGCTCACATGTTGTCTGCTCTACCTTCCGATATTCTTAGATATCATTTTAGGGTTTGTTCTCGGTCTGCTTGTGCATAAGCTTTCTACCTTGATGAAGATCTAATTTTGATGAACCTTCGGCAGTAGCAGTCGCTACTTATCATAAGCTTTCTACCTTCAAAGTGGAGTTCGATCTAAAGCTTATGCACAACTAGAATCGAGAGCAAAGCCTAATATGACATCTAAGAATAAGGTAGAGCAAACAACAAAGATTCCACTTTGAAGGTTCTAGATGTGAGCTATGGTGTCGAAGATGGCCAGTCATGACAGCAAGTTACTTCATCCATTATCGATAGGGTATATATAGAAGAATGATGATGTGTATGCTTTTAGAAACAAGAATTGTTGGTGAAGTATATTTTTTCACTTAGGATTTTAGAGAATTGCCTCAAATGTGGTGAAGTTATTACCTGCACAGAGAAGAGGTGACTCTATCCAAGCCAAATAAACCAACCAAACAAACTAGTTGCTAGCCAGATTTATATATTGTAGAAAACTAAACAAGTTTATCGTGGCTTGCTAGAGGCAGTCTTAGACTAGCCTGGGTTATTTCCTAGCCAGGCTAGAAGGAAGAAGGTAACCCAACAGACCCCTAATGTATTTATCTGACACTAAAGAGTTAGGGCTCCTTTAGAACATAGGATAGGTAAAATATAAGGAAAAAATGTAAAATTTGAGGTGGCATATTCCTCTTATCCTATAGGAATTGAATCCACAGAAAAAGTATATAAGAGAGTTACCACTCAGATGAAATACATGCCGTTGGGCATTGAAAAGCAACAGGCTAGCCGTTGCAAGTGTTGCCTAGATATATACACAAATATGTAGAAACCCCTGATACAAAGATAAGGTAATGAGCTTATATATATGCATAATAAATGGTAAACATGTTAAAGTCGGTCAACATGCATTCTCGTACAATATTAATATACTTCCTCTGCTTCAGTTTATATGCCGTTTTGATATTTTGGTAAATATACACAACTTTTATTATCTATCTAGACAATTATATATTTAGACTAGATGCATAATAGAACTGTGTACCTATAAAAATCCAGACAACCCATAATTTAGGATGAATTATAATATTATTTTCTATCAGAGATAAATGATCCGAAGTAGACAACAGTCTATGTAGGCCGAGTTGGCCGTTTGATAGGGCTCTAGACTCTATTAGAAACAATAAGTTCCGAAATTTTTGAAAAAATATTTCTCGCAAAAATGGGACTTGCTAAAATTCAGGTGCTTGAATTTTAGAATCTTTGCGGGCAACATCTATTGCATATCTTTTATGTTAAAATTACAGTTTTTGTTCATTGCAATTTATATAGACATAATCTGGAAATTTTCCGAAAATAAAAAAAATCCATTAGAGATAAAACCACAAGTGTGACAAAATTTTATTGATGTCAACACAAACACAATTAATAATTTATAACTCCAAAATTTTATTAATATTGGCGCAAAGACAATTAACAATCATTTCTATAGTTAGACAAAAGACAAAATTTGATATGTTATGATTAATAAATCACAGCGTCTACAAAGACACGACGAGAGACGTGCCACAATCGCTGATACTCAATCCATCTTAGTTTGACCTTTTCAACATCAATTTTAACCCCTCGTTTTATTTAAAAATTTATATAAAATATTATTTTTTTTTGTTATGGCTTGGTTTGTTAATTAAAGTTCTTTACATTTAACTATATCTGCACAAATTTTTTAAATAAAATAAGTGGTTAAATTTGTAATAAAAAAATTAAATGTTTTATAATTTATGATGGAAGGAGTATATAGCAAGGAGTTACGTACAGGCTTTTTGCACCAGGGAACGCGCACTATTTTTTGATGGCCTGGCCTGAACGGATAAAAAAAACAGGCGACTGATAAATAGAAATTGTGCGCAAAAATGGAATCACTTGTTAGAACCGTTTGACTGACTGTATGTGGGCCCTAGATGTCAGCCTCACGTCTTTCGCGTGCACATCTCTACAGTTCGCCGGAGAGGATCAGAGCTCCATCGCCCTACTACCGGATTCTTTGCCTTTTTGTTCGTGACACCAGTAAAAGCCTATATTACATTCGGCAAAAAGATACTCAATAAAAAAGTTATTGGAATTGTCGGCAAAGTTGTTTTTATCGAGTGTCATTTATCGGGTACTCGACAAAATCTTTGTCAAGTACCGATTTGACACTCGGCAAAATAAAACACTCAGGCAGATTTTTATTCAAAAAAATTCAAAAAAAAGAAATATTTTCTTTTAATTTGGGAAGACATCAAAGACAAAAAATAGCGGGCTATAGCGGCTGGACAGGCTTGCCGCTAAATTATTTGTATTTTTTTCGCTGTCACAACTTTCACCGCTATTACGCGCTATAGCGCCGCTAAGTTGCATTTGCTATGACAACTTTCTTCGCTATTACGCGCTATAGCACCGCTACGACAAATCTTGTCAGTGTGACTTTTAAAACTCCATCTTAGACTAGATTATTATTTCTTATTTGCAACTATGGATTTTTTGGACAATTAAGTTTTTATGAACCATATGGTAACGTCATGTTGATATTTAGTAATGTTACCTAGACTTATAAAAATATATTTTTATTCATCGAAATTCATATTTACCATATCTTTTTCATCAATTAATCGTGTGTTTTCATGTATTGTTTATAAAAATGATATCTGTCATAGCGCTGCTATAGCACCGCTATAGCTGCATAGTTGCTGAAAAAAGTTACCACTATTTTTAATAGCTCGCTATTTTAAACTTCGGCCTCTAGTGGTTAGTGGCCACCTGTCTCCATTAAAGTAGCAAGTCTCGGTATTTTTCAAACAAATTACACTGCTATATGGCCGATGGGACTCGAACCCATGATCTCTCTCGCGCATATCTTTCCTTAACCACTGCACCACACTATAGACCTGTTTTGTAGGGCTTGTCTCGACTCCATGCTCTCTCCATGGAGAAACTATTTTAAGGTAAAAAACAGAGGAGCCGGAGCCATTTTAATGAAGCCACAAATTATGGCTTCTTTAGAATGGCTCTAACTCCTCTAGAGAAGCCCCTCGTGAGAAGCCCTGCCAAACAAGCCCTATGTCTTCTGTCTATATTGTATTTCAGTTTTTTTATATTTTATACCAAATAATATGTAAATTGATTATTTAAGACCTTAAACAATTTAAAATCAAATAGTTATCAACTATAAAGTTTCATAACTTTTAGAGATCCACAATGTTTATTTAGGGAGTTTTTCCATCTAAGGTTGTTTACAAAATTTGAATTTCACATTTAGAAAATTCAAACATATTTTTGCATGACAAGATGATTTTAAATCAAAAAGTTGTCATCTACAAAGTTTCATAACATTTGGAGATCTACAAAGTTTATTTAGGAAGTTTTTTCATCCAAGATTGTTTGAAAAATTCAAATTTTAAATAAATACGTAGTTTTGCATGACAAAATGAGCTCAAATAAAAAAGTTGCCAACTATAAAATTTCATAACTTCTCGAGATCTATAAAGTTTTATTTTAGTTGTTTGGTCATTTGCTTAGGTGATTCTAATTTTTTTCACAAAACTTATATATCTCTCTTAGTTTTATAAAGTATAAGAGAGATATTTGTGATTTTTTTACTTTGTTAAATGAAGAAATGAGCAAAATAGAGGTTGTAGATCTTAAGAAGTTATATAACTTTGTAGTTGAAAACTTTTTGATTTGAATTCATTTAAGGCTTCAGAATTTGATTTGAAATTTTCTTTCTCTAGTGTTTTTTTATATTTGGCAAGAAAAGTTTTTGCCAAGTGTAAAAGAAAACACTCGATAAAAAAAATATTTGCTGAATGTTTTTTTTACCGAGTATTTTTTCTTTAGCACACGCCAAAAAGTTTTTTTACCAAGTGCCGAAAAACAGAGCCGGATTCCGCTAGCGTGATCACCGCAGTCCGCAGGGGAGGACCTCCCTCGCTGGCGCCTGTCCGAGCAAGGGAGCAGCAGCTCACTAGCTCGCTCCACTGAGGCAGTGCTTGCACTCCCACGTGCCAAGAGGACCACGTGCCAAGACGGAGCAGACAAAAAGGTCGAGCGGAATGGACGAAGCAAGGTAAACCTAAGTGTGAAACGGTTTCGCGTTTCTAGGAAGAAAGTGTTAAACTGTTTGGAACCGATTCTCCCAATTTCATCTGTGTAATTAGTTTTTATTTTGGTCTATATTTAATACTTCATGCATGCGTATAAAGATTCGATGTGACGGAGAATTTGAAAAATTTTACAAAATTTTTTTAGAACTAAATAAGGCCAAGAAGCCTAATGGACGTTTCTCTTTTCATAGGTGTTTGGTTCAGCCTTCTGTTTGTATCGAATGTTTAGATACATGTATAAGTATTAAATATAGATCATTTACGGAACTAAATGTATAGACAATAACTAATTTACGAGATAATTTTGTTCAAGCCTAATTAGTTCATAATTTGATAATATGGTGATATAATAAATATGTGCTAATGACAGATTAATTAGTCTTAATAAATTTATATGGTAGATTATCGAGAACATACTATTCGTCGATATGCGACACTCTATTTAAATACCTCCTAAATTTTAGTTGGTGCATCCAAACATCGCGAATCAAGTTTCCACGACTAAAGTTTACTCGTTCGAATATTCGACACATACATGGAGTATTAAAAATAAATTATTGTGAAACTAAATATATATAGATTGAGACTAATTTGTGAGGAGATTTTTTAAGCATAATTAGTCAATGATTATTGATAGATTAATTCATGATTGCTATAGTAAACATGTGTTAATAATAGAGTATTTAGGCTTAATAAATTTATCTCGCGGATTACAGACGAAATCTATAATTTGTTTTTTATTACCAAACGACATCTCATATAATATTTAATATGACACCTCTTAAACTTTAGTCTCCTGTCTCTACGTCTAAAACCAAATGGGTCTGAGTTTGAAAAATTATTATTTAGTCACAAACCTCCTTTTATTTATGCCATATATCTCGCACTTTGCAGGGTCACGCTTGTTTCGTTTGGTCAAACATGGACCAAAATGAATCCCATCTAGGCCTTGTTTAGTTCCAAATTTTTTTTAAAATCGACACTGTAGCACTTTCGTTTGTATTTGACAAATATTATTCAATCATAGAATAACTAGGCTCAAAAGACTCGTCTCGTCAATTCCGATCAAAATGTGCAATTAATTTTTATTTTTATCTATATTTAATACTTCGTGCATGTGTCTAAAGATTCGATGTGATGGAAAATCTAAAAAATTTTGCAAAATTTTTTGGAACTAAACAAGGCCTTAGTATTCTATCTCTCCAAAAACCACGCCATAAAGACAGACTCCCCCCCTATTCTTCTCATCAGTTATCGTCCCAAAAATTCCCATAGCCCGAGAGCTGCAGCAACGAAGGAAGAACGCCCAGCCTCGCCCTCGCCTTCCCCCCTCTCCCCACCTCTCCTACTAATCGTCGTCGCGGGCCTGCGATTCGGTGTTGCGATTCCGGCCTGGGGATTCAAGGCGGAAGGGGGGATGAAATCGCCATTGCGCAGGTTCCGGGGCTTCGCCCACCACCACCACCACCACCACCACCACCACCACCACAGGGAGAGGAAGGACCACCGCCCGCCACCCGCCAAGCTCGACGAGCTCACCTACGCCGCCCAGGTCTCGTCTCCCCGCCCCGAACGCCTCTCCTCATTCCCGACGGGTTATTGCCGCGCTGTTGCTTCTGCCGTGTGGTTACGCGCTAAAGTCGGATCGTGTGTGCTCGTCGAGGAGCCGCGATCCCGCCCCCCCCTGCTTATGCCGCGGATTTTCATGGCCCGTGTTGACCGCAGTGACTTGTTCCTGGGCCACGGTGATTTTTTAGGATCGAATGATCTTCGCTAATACATTTGTATTTACTGAGCGATGAATCCTTTTCTTCGCGTTTATTTCGTATATATGTAGTTCCACCCCCCCCCCCTTTTTTTTTTCCTTTAGACTGTGGGGATTCTTCTTAGTAAACTGTTCATATATTATTTGGATATAGTCTGTGAAATGTGTGGATTTGATCGCTTTCATGTGTTATTGTGGCCATTAGAGATTTGGAGTTCAGAAGCACTTGTTGTCCATTTTGTGGCCTGTTTCTTCCTGGTCAAAGTCCACGGCAGGAAGCTTTGGGTCGCAGAAAGTAGCTATCTAGAACTGGTCTCGCAGTCAGCAATTCAAAGTCGTCATGAGACGAACAGATCATTTGTTTAACCTGGCGTCGCCTGCTGGCCGTTATTATATTAATAACTGTGTGGAAATACGTTTTCTGAAATTTAGGAGAGATCAGTTTTTCAGCATATTCTGTCTCAGATGCGATGAACAGTTCCTGCCCTTACTGTCTGCATCTTAATGGATAAATTATGGTGAAAGCTGTTGAGACATGAATGTGATGTTGGATTAGACGCAAGTGATTGAAGTTTATTATATGGTACAAGTTTGACAGTACTACAAGCTGATCCATGGTTTGAAATTTCAGAAAAATTCACAAGTCATTCACTTTCTCATGTGAATTGTAATAGGAAGAGAAGATTTGGGGCCTACAACTGTCCTTTAATGGAAATTAAAATTGTTTAAACCACCTTTTTGTAACATGAATGAACATGGAATCGTACTTTGCAGGAAATGGAAGATATGAAGAACTGTTATGATAGCTTGCTTTCAGCTGCAGCTGCAACAACAAATAGTGTATATGGTAATTGCTATTTTTACTTATACTGAATTAAAACTGTCCCTATCGCCACATCTGATATTTTGTCTGTCATATTCTTACAATCACATGTAATCCACTCCCGCAGAGTTTGCAGAAGCCATGGAGGAAATGGGAACTTGCTTGCTTGAAAAAGCTGCATTGAACTATGATGATGATGAAAGTGGTGAGTGATTGTGTCGATCTGTAAGTACGTATGATATGGAAACTTTGTGGTTTGTTCTTACAAGTGCGTTTTAGCAAATCAAATTTCGTGTTTAGAGACAACTATGCTATTTTTTCAGCATGTCTATTTCTTTCTTGAACGTTGTATGTCATTTTGTCCGGATAAGCCCCGAAACAAAACTTTCATCCACTCAGCCCACCCCCACATAAAGAGAGACAGGTGTTGGCTGAACCTGAAACAGGAGGAGGCAGTAAAAATGGGATTTCGAAGAATGGAATACTATCCTATGGATTTGGATAGAAGTCCGTTCAGCAATCCAATTACGTGAGCTACTGAACCATGAGCTGGTATTTAAGATCTACTAGTAATATTAGTTTATTTTAGATATTTTCTTCCATTTTACCTCCAGTGCCAATTTTGGGGGTGTTCTTTTTTTGGCATCGTGGCAGACTTGTCAGCCAGTTTTGCCATACTAGTGTCCATTTATCTCTTGATAGTTGCAAGGAGAATTGCCAAATCCTTCATTTAAAACTCTTGTTAGTTGATGATACTTTTCTTCTAGCTTTTAGTGAACGTAGAAAACAAAATTCTCACGTTTGTTTTTTGGAGATACATCTTTATTTTAAGAAGTATCAGGCCTTCTTCGCTCTATTCATTTGGTCCTACCTGCAGGTAAAGTGCTGATGATGCTAGGGAAGGCCCAATTTGAACTGCAGAAGTTTGTGGATGGCTATGTAAAGTCCTTTGACACTGTTGTAAAATTGTATCAGAACATATTCTTCAATCAGCCATACAATTTAATGTATAATCTGTATGCTTACTAGTATTTTTCTTTCTTTATAGCGTACAAATATTATAAATACAATCACAAATCCATCAGAGTCCCTTCTGAAAGAGCTACAAGTTGTAGAGGTTAGATCTCCCTGATTATGCTTTTCTCAACTTCATGGAATTGTGAGCTCATCTTCAAATATTATTATTTTGCTAATGTGTTGTTCATATTGCATTCCTAAAAGAAAAACTTAATTTCTGACACTTAGTTTAGTCCATTATGTGACATGCTGTCTTTACATTTCTTTCCTACTGATTCAGGAAATGAAAGACCAATGTGATCAGAAAAGGTACACGTTTCTTGAATGTTATCTTATCCATTTTACAACCTGTGCTTTTCCTCTTTGTAAATATTTTTTCCATTTCAGAGCGGAATATGAAGCCATGCGAGCAGCCTATGGGGAGAAAGGAGGGCGATCGAGGCACTCCAAAAACGAATCATTCTCATCGGAACAACTGCAAACTTCGTTTCTTGAGTACCAAGAAGAGGCAGCATTGTTTATATTTCGCTTGAAATCACTAAAGCAAGGCCAATTTCTAAGTATTTTGACACAGGCTGCTCGTCATCATGCTGCTCAGGTAGCTTAACATGTCTTCACACAGAACTGCAACTAATGATGACTCCTATGCAGTGGTAAAGGCTACAACTATCTTACTATTATTTGGATTTTCAGTTGAGTTTTTTCAGGAAAGGGCTGAAGCATCTAGAGTCCCTGGAGCCTTGTGTCAAAGCAGTTGCTGAGAAGCAGCACATTGACTACCACTTCAGTGGACTGGATGATGACAGTAATATTGATGATTACAGCTCTTACCAGGATAATCATAGTGATGGCAGCGAATTAAGTTTTGACTACGAGATAAATGACAGGGACAAGGACCTCCTCACTTCTAGAAGTCCAATGGATGTAAGTTCTTTTCCAGCTGATCAATTCATTTGACATTATGTAACTAAGTTTCATTTTCTGAACTCAGTCCATCCTCTGTTCTTAGTGATTAATCATTCTAGCATCATCTCGCAATATGAGCAACTTTTAGATGATTACTTTAAACTAGACCAACCTAGGAGAAACTAGGTGGCATTTTATTAAGAAGAAAATAGGCAACCAAATTCGCCTCAGCAAGAGCTTGAACCTGGGTGGTCTGGGCATAGGTCCACACCCTTGACCAACTGCATAGTTCGGCTTCCTTTTTATAGATGATTAAATATGTTGCCATTTTTTTAATAAGTTCCTTTGAGGTCAGTTAACCTTCAGCTTAATAATAACTTGGTTTGGTTTAATCCCTTCATGAGGAAGGAAACAGTCTAACACTTACTTGCTTCATTTAGTTTTTTTTATCAAATAACACAGGAGAGGTGCATGTAATTTCATATTTTTTTATTAAATATGTCTATGCTTGGAAGTAGATCGAGGAATATCATATTTTGGAAAATAGATAAGATTAAAATCATGGTATACTTGCAAACTTATGATGTACTGGGTTAGGAAGGACAGCCTTTAAGTGAAACGGGTCGACCCATGGCCCCTAAAGTTGCCTTGAGGCCATAGGGTTGGGTCCAAGGCTGGGGCCAGTCAACCCATTGTCCCATTCCCATCCCTAGACACGCCACAGACAAAAATAGCTAGCCAGAGAGATCATGAAAATTTGGTACCTGGGGTAAAGGAAGCAAGGAAAATTGAGCCCCTTAGCACTTGCCATGCCCCAGAGCTGTGCTTCCCAGCTATAGATAGGATCGGAGATAAGCTCGGAGAAGCACCATTAAACACAGTTATTTCTTTGTTTCTACAAAGTTCATGAACCAACGAGTTTAGTCTCTATTGAATGGGGCCACTCACAATAGAGCAAGTTCTGCACCACCGATCAGGCGATCATCAAAAGAAATCTCCAAGGGTTGAGGGCAGAGTACAGCAAGCCCAACTTTCTGCAAAAGGAAGTACCAGAATTTCTTGGCAAACACGCATGACACCAGAAGGTGTTGGATGGTCCTGATTGTTGATCACAAAGTGGGCAGACCTCAGGATGGGAGAAACCTCGTCATGCCAAGCAATCGGCTATCCAACAGCTATTATGCACCACCACCAGCCAGAGGAAGAAGCAACATTTTCTGGGTGCCCAGGGTTTGCAAATGTGCTCCCAAGGACCAAAACTAACAGCACCCTGAAATAAAGGTTCATTAGCCGACTTGATAGGCGTCATTTATGCGTATCTGGAACATATGATGATCTAAATGCAGCTGCACCTCAGCAAGTTATCCCAGAGAGCAAGATAATCAGCAACTGCACTAATTGACAGCGCCCTGGATATCTAGGATCCATTTGCTGGTTTGTGTGATAGCTTCCAATACTCTTCTCTTACTTTCCCTTCTTTTAGGCACAATTGGAGAACCTGAACTAACACTTAATTGCAACATAATAGAAGTGGGGTTGCTAATAATTGCATATTTGCTAAAGAAACATCATGTAAAACATGTGAAGAAGATTTATACTGCTTTCTTTGAGTTGCGCCTTTTAATGTTTATGATGTCTTTTCAGCTAAGTTATAACAACTCCAAGAGGCTCTTTATATCCTTCCTTATTGATAGGAATAGAGACTTCGGTGAATAAATGCCCTCCAACAGTTTTTTTTTAATTAGATATCCAAATATTGCCATCTTCTATTCCGGATTTCTCGCTATCCAAAGGTTGAGAGCGAGTTTGTCTCTATAGAGTGCGCACAAGATATAGAGTTGTTGGAGGGTGGAAAGATATAGAGAAGATTCAAATAGCTCTCCAAATGAAGATTTAGACTGAGTTTAGGAAAGACCCTTGGAGATGCTCTTAGTCCAATCAAAGCTTATTGGTTCTGCATTTGTGCTGGGTTCATCTGTAGCCTACCCTATCTTGCTTGGGAATAAACTTTTTTGTTGTTGTATATTGTTATAAAGTGCCTGTTCTATCTCCTACATTTTGCTTATCATACTAAACTTTCAAACATTTATTTATTTGTTGATATAGTTGGATCAATCTCATCCAGTGAGTTCCCCAAGACCTCTGAAGGAACAGGAGCAGGTAGTCTTCATCTCACTAGTTATGTGCTGTACTTTTTCGTGATAAATTTGTTCATTCTCATTCATAATGACATGAATCCTCTAGGTAAACATGTACAAAGAATGACCAAACATTATGTGGGGCTTTACTCTAAACCTTTTTAAGTAATATAAGATCCACATTCTTTTGGGATTCATGTCATTATGAATCCTAAAGCGACATGTTTTTCTGGGACAATGGGGGTACAAAACAAAATCTGAATCAGGTTAGCACAATGAAGTAAATCTAAAATGTTTTTATCTTCTTTGGTATTGGTATAATATCACATCTGATGGAGGACATTAATGCAGAAATCTTTGTTATGTAAGTTTTTATATGAATATCTGTATTTTTTAGTCTGAGTCCTTGTTGGTATTTCATGCCTCAGTTCAGTAATTTATGTCCCAATGGGATGACATCTTGAGTCCTGAAATTCTTTTAACTGACACATGTTTATACAGGAAAACACTGAAGAAATAAAGGCGACTTTAGCAGTTCCTCATATGAAGCCTGAGATTGGTACCCAATCAGCACCAATTTTTGCTGAGAATGTGCCTGATCCATCTACGAGGTTTCGGAAAATGAACTTGTTAAACAGAACTGTTCACTCCTACAAACTCCCAACGCCAGCTGATGACAAGAACCCTGCTTCAGCAGTTGCTAACAAATCGCCTCATTCAGATCAACCTGAAAGTAAATCTCATGTGGCAGTAAATGTGTGGCATTCCTCTCCACTGGGTAAAGATTTTATGCCGAATTCCATGCATAGTGGACCTGTTAAGATGCCATCAAGTAATGAAGGGATATCAGCACCACTAGTTTATTCCTACTCCACTACAGATTTTAAGAAAATCAAGGCCTTCTCTGGCCCAATTCCAAGCAAGGTAGGATTGAGCAACCCCCTGTTTTCTGCAACTGATCACAAACCGTCATGGAAGCGCCCTCCCTATGTGTTGCCAACAAGACCTCATGGCCCAGGTTGGCAGTCATCTGTGCCTCCAAAAGTTACACCCAGGGTCACTTCGCTCCCAACGACTCCCAGAATAAGTGAGCTGCATGAGCTGCCCCGGCCTCCAGCAAATGTAGGCACCATGCGTCCTGGTTTGGTTGGATATTCTGGCCCTCTGGTTTCAAGACGACCGATGCCTAATGTATCCACCCATGTCTCACCCCCATCACACACAGCATCGCCACTTCCACGACCACCTGCTGCCATGACTCGCAGTTATTCCATACCTTCAAATAGTCAACGGACTCCTATTATTACTGTGGACAAATTGTTGGAGGCTAGGCATAGCAGGGAGAGCAGCGAAGTTTCCTCACCCCCAGTAACACCTATATCTCTGGCAGATGTTTCTCGAAGATCAACAACAGAAACAGTTGTTGACAAGAAAAGGATAAAGGGTAAGTTATTATTGCTGTAACTGGTTTTCATGTGTATGATTCCATAATATAATATTCATATGTTGACAAAAGCTGATAAATTTTCTGAGCAATGTACAAAACATTGATTATTGACTTGAAGCTTTTACTGATTATAGGCTTTTGATGGTCCTTAAATTCTCTTGAATAATAAATAGCGTATGAAAGTCTATTGTTTACAACTATCTGTCGCAAACATAAATAACAATAACAGGAACAACACTTGCATTTTTCGTCAGCAAATAAATAATTAATTTAGATTGTCTATAAGCTACAGTGATCAGTTTAATTCAATTTTTGCAGTGCTTATGTACTTTATTTTGGAAACTTGTAATGAATAGGTATAACATTTATTCTCTGAAATCAGAGCCATCCAACCACTTCATTCCATCATTCATTTCAATCATGCAATTTTTATAAGCATTGGGATAGAATCTAATCCACTCTTTGTTATGACAAGATTCCAAACACATACTCAAGCTTGATTGTAGAAATATAACAAGTGATTTGTGTATATCTGAATATCTTCTCTCATCTTTGCAGAATCCTTGTGAGCAGTTGAGCAACTGAACATGTTGATAATCTTAGGAAATTTTGTATGTAGTTGATTGTGTATTCTATGATCCCCTCTATAATCTCTCGTGTTCACTGTGAAAGAAAAAAAATGTAAATAAGGTTAGCATTATATTATCTCCTTGATATGCTTGTCCGAACTCTATTGGATATAGTGTATTAGTCTGCAAGAGATCGTTTGAGAAATGAACGTTGTCGATTTAGTGGTTATCTAAGCTAAATTTTAGACCGGTGTATTAGCTCTACCCATAATACTACATTGTTTGAACAGATATTTGTGTTAGGGGCTACCTACAAGGTTAATTGTGTGATTTAACATAGGTTTAGTCCAGTAGAATTTGGGTAGAACAGACACATCTGATGAGATGCCCAAGTCACTAGTACAAAAGTGCTCAAAGCCAGCGGTGGAACATAATTTTTACAGGCGGTTTTAATTAAAAAACGCCTGTGGAAAAAATGAGGCTTACCCGCCTACAAAACCGCCTGTAAAAATCAATTTTTACAGACGGGTTTTCTAATAAAATCGCCTGTAGAAATCATGTATTTCTACAGGCGGATTTCTTAAGAAACCGCCTCATATTTCTACAGGCGGTTTTTTAAGAAATTAGCCTGTAGAAATAATTTGAACTTAAATTTTTTGAGCTTTTCAAATGACCTTGTTTGAAAAAACCGTTAAAATAAAAGTTGTAGATCTTAAAAAGTTATAAAACTTTGTAGTTGATAATTTTTTCATTTGAAATCATCTTGTCATCGAAAACTACGTTTGAATTTCTCAAATTTGAAATTCAAATTTTGTAAATGACCTCGGATGAAGGAACTACCAATATAAAAGTTGTAGGTCTTAAAAAGTTGTAAAACTTTGTAGTTGACGACTTTTCCATTTGAATCCGTTTAGGGTCTCAAATAATCAATTTATGCTTGGTTTATGATAGTATGTGGGGAACTCTATTATAAACACAAGTGAGTGATAGGTGGAGTGGTAGAGGAGGGTACGCGCGAGGGTGAGGTCTCAGGTTCGAATCCCACCGACCGCGTAGCACACGATTTTACGCGAAAAAATGCGCGACTTGCGACGGAGACGGTTGTATTAAAATCTTTTTTTTTTCTATTTTTAAAAACCGATTTCATTTTTTTTACCAAAAGATTTCTACAGTCGGTTGGTATAACTGAACCGCCTGTAGAAATGTTTTTTCACAGGCAGTTCTCAGTTACCCGCCTGTGGAAAAATTTATTTCCACATGCCACCAAACACAGGCGGTTCGCCAAACTGCCCGTAAAAAGGGGTTGTACTAGTGAGTTGGTCTAAGGCGCCGGATTAAGAGTTTTGGTAGAACCGGGGCATCTCCATTTATGCAAACATTGGCGCAAGAAATGTCCAATTGATAAATAGTGTTTGATCTAAAGAGAAGTTAGTTTGATATCTCTGTCATAAGAATAACCGATTGTATTGGACAACCTTTCCTGTTGAAACAAAGATCATAAATTCGCTGCCAAATTGGGCATCATGTAGTCAGTCAATCTTCTTACCCGCAGAATGGAGTTCGCAGGTGCAAGATGAAACAAATCTTGGTTCCTATCCAATAAATTATAATGTAGGCTCGCAAAAATAGGTATTTCGCGTGGTGTTAAAAGGATGATATTCATTTTTCTTCTTCTCTATTCAATGTTGTGCGTGTCTATCTGGTCCCAGCGCTATAAACTGTAGGGAGGACCAACTTGAGGCACCGTCTCAATTGTCATCGCATTGGATTCGGACATGAATAACCAGTGAACAATGATCCAACAATTGCAAGAACTGAACCTAGCTACAAGCCACTTGCCATCCTTGACACCCATGTTCCTTGAAATCTTGTTACCTCCCCATAGGGCGTGATAGAAGTTTTAAAACTATTACAAGGACTCATGTGTGCCTTTTTCAGATATCAAACTCGATTCACATATAGTGAATAAAAGGACCCAAAAAAAAATTAGGCGTTTTATCACTATCCATTTACCTGCTTGTTTGAACAAATGAAATTATACCTGAACTACTTTACATGGTCGTGTAATATCATGTGTAATTTTTCTCTGTAGAATTTATTAAAATCCATACATATTTTGTGAAAATATTTGCATAATTCCAGTGAAAAGGTGTTCCCACCTGATAATTCTCGACTTTTGGCCGTCAAGGAAAACTTATTCATGTGACGTTTTTTCAGATTTGGTTGCACCAGAAATTCAAGTTTGAGTCCTAGATTTTATTTTAAAAT
Organism: Sorghum bicolor; assembly: GCF_000003195.3. Lineage (NCBI taxonomy): Eukaryota > Viridiplantae > Streptophyta > Magnoliopsida > Poales > Poaceae > Sorghum > Sorghum bicolor. The sequence goes on from NC_012875.2 coordinate 39,805,916, forward strand.
CCATCTATATTGGGGTTTGTGCAAATGCTAACAAAATGATTTGAAAGGTATATCACCTAAAATGTATCTTATTCCACATCGTTCATGAAATCGTATGGCCAGCTCGTGGTTTCGTCCATCCTAATTGGTTATTTGAAAGTTTATCATTTCTATTAACTTTTTATTGCAATGGCCTAGAGAAAAATATGTTTTTAGCTTGCTAGCATGCCCAAAACAAAAATAGACACTTCTGAAAACTCATCAAAATATGTTGTTTTAAGACATACTATTAAACTTTCACATACAAAAGGCGAATTTCTATTCGGTTAGAATGGTATTTCACATACGAAAGTGTAAGCGTCTTTGGCAAGAGTATATATGGTTCACTCAACTTGTAGAAATTTTATTTACAAAATTTTTTGTCTTCGTTTTCACGTAAAAAGGTTAACTCGGGTAGTGTTTTGGGCTCTACAAGTCTTATATCTTGGCCTAACCCACCATCAACAATTAAAATGTGACTAGCTAAACCCTCACAATATCACATCAACATACACGTGAGCCACTAATCGAAACTAGACTGTATGTCATAGTAATGCAAACATTTTGTAAATGAAATTGGCATTTGAATTATCTAAAAAATAAAACAACTACATTGTTTACCTTGTTTTTTATGAAGTTTTACCTTCCAAAAATACTTCCTCCCTCCCAAATTATAAGACGTTTGACTTTTTTAACCCCAAGTTTGACCATTTTTTATCTTATTCAATTTTTTTTTGCAGACAATCAAATTTAAGTCATTCTTGAATAATTTTTATTAATAAACCAGCCATGACAAGAGAAGTGATATTTTGCAGAAATTGTTGAATAAGAAGAGTGGTAAAACTTGATGTCAAAAAGTCAAATATCTTATAATTTAGGATGGATTGAGTATAATACAATGGCAATCTATCTATCTTTCTATGACCTATTTATTACCTCTCTTGGTTGCTCAAACCTATGAGCACAGTGCTCCTTGAGTACAATTTTAATCTTGGATCGTTTCAGAGGACATAGAAAATATAAATGAAAGCCCCCCAAACATCACTTTTAGATAAATAAGCTCATAAAATAATGAAGTAGCATTCTACAACCTAAGACACACGAACCGACTACATATTTTGCACAGTAGTAGAGAAGTTTGAGGCTCAAATAGTGATGAACATTGATATTTGACATGCTTGGTGATTTATTAGTCCACATGGGCAATAAAACATTGCACATACAAAGAGAAGTAAAGATGATATGTGAGATAGCTAGGTCGTTCCTCGACATTGAACCTGTTTACCTAGGTTTGAGTCTCCCAAGTCATCATGGGTGGTTAGAGGTGTCTATTGTAACTTCACCATTTAATTTTATGATTATTTGTTGGCTTAGTTTTTCAAAATCATTCATAGGCGTGGTATATAGGTGTGAGTGTGCGTAGTAGAGGACTCAATGCTCGAATAGAGTCTGGACTAAGCTCAAGACACCAATAAGATCATGTATTTTTAAGCTTACCATAGAGTGTGATGTGACAAAAATGTAATTGACCGTGCGGCCATGTCGCGCGC